>NC_040020.1:23136971-23226576 GCF_000972845.2 Larimichthys crocea | reverse complement strand
TTAACTAACGTTTAATTAACTTTAACTAACGTTTAATTAACGTTTAATTAACTAACTTTAACTAACGTTTAACTACTGTTTAACTAACTTTAACTAACGTTTAACTAACTTTAACATTTAACTAACGTTTAACTACTGTTTAACTAACTTTAACTAACGTTTAATTAACTTTAACTAACGTTTAACTAACGTTTAATTAACTAACTTTAACTAACGTTTAATTAACTGTTTAACTAACGTTTAATTAACGTTTAATTAACTGACTTTAACTAACGTTTAACTACTGTTTAACTAACTTTAACTAACGTTTAACTAACTTTAACATTTAACTAACGTTTAACTACTGTTTAACTAACTTTAACTAACATTTAATTAACTTTAACTAACGTTTAACTAACGTTTAATTAACTAACTTTAACTAACGTTTAATTAACTTTAACTAACGTTTAATTAACGTTTAATTAACTAACTTTAACTAACGTTTAACTACTGTTTAACTAACTTTAACTAACGTTTAACTAACTTTAACATTTAACTAACGTTTAACTACTGTTTAACTAACTTTAACTAACATTTAATTAACTTTAACTAACGTTTAACTAACGTTTAATTAACTAACTTTAACTAACGTTTAATTAACTTTAACTAACGTTTAATTAACGTTTAATTAACTAACTTTAACTAACGTTTAACTACTGTTTAACTAACTTTAACTAACGTTTAACTAACTTTAACATTTAACTAACGTTTAACTACTGTTTAACTAACTTTAACTAACATTTAATTAACTTTAACTAACGTTTAACTAACGTTTAACGTTTAACTAACTTTAACTAACTTTAATTAACTTTAACTAACGTTTAATTAACGTTTAATTAACTTTAACGTTTAACTACTGTTTAACTAACTTTAACTAACGTTTAACTAACTTTTAACTAACGTTTAACTACTGTTTAACTAACTTTAACTAACGTTTAACTAACTTTAACTAACGTTTAACTAACGTTTAATTAACTAACTTTAACTAACGTTTAATTAACTTTAACTAACGTTTAATTAACGTTTAATTAACTAACTTTAACTAACGTTTAACTACTGTTTAACTAACTTTAACTAACGTTTAACTAACTTTAACATTTAACTAACGTTTAACTACTGTTTAACTAACTTTAACTAACATTTAATTAACTTTAACTAACGTTTAACTAACGTTTAATTAACTAACTTTAACTAACGTTTAACTAACGTTTAACTAACGTTTAACCAACGTTTAACTGACAAACTGCAGCTCAGAAGTTGGTTTGAATCAAACTAATTAAAAGTTATAATGACTTCAGTACAAAGACCTCGTCTTCATCAGCGAGGTCCCTGAGCCTGATGAAGACCATGACCTGCAGCTGAAAGAGGACATTTATTCTGACTTCTGTTGTGATGGAGACAGGCTAACAGTTCCCCCCCGTTTCCAGTCTTTATGCTAAGCTAGGCTAACCACATTGTTGTCGTACTGTCTCTTTAAGAGAAGGTTTGTTGTTGGACGAGGAAGAGTGGAAACTCCCTCTGATGTATTTAGATATGACTCCATAACACACACACACACACACACACACACACAGACACACACACACTCTGTGGTGGGTGATTAGGTCCTGATTCTTGTCTGCAGGAAAATCCCGTTGGGACGAAGAAGAAGAACAGATCAGGAGTCTTCGTCTTCGTCTTCGTCAGTGTTTCTGCTGAGTCATGGCGGGAGCTCTCAGGTACGTCGGTGACATCATGTTTGAGCTGCTCGTTGGTTGGTCCTGTGATCACGTGACTTGTGACATCATCAGAACAGGCGGTCAGGTGGACGTATGACATCACTCGTGTTGTCACGGACACGTAATGAATTGTTCAAACGTCATTTTTCTTAAAGGGACAGCGCAGGTTCGTGTTTGTTTTGGAACGTTCTGTCAACGCTGAGGTAACGTTGTCTGAATGTTAGTTATTGGTTTTCGTTGTAGAGGGTAAACAAACAGACGTCTCTCCATCGTTGCTCTGATGAGCGTTGCTATGGTTACGCTGCAAACAGGAAGTGTAAATCTGGACGTCCACATGAAGAAACGTTTCATCATCAAACAGGAAATCACCTGCGTGGATTCCTGCAGAGGTCGGAGGTCACGCAGAAATACCCCGAGCACAAACTTCCCCCTCGGGGTTTCTCTGCTGTGGGTTTATGTTAACGAGCTGTCTCTGCTGACGCCTGATTGGCTGCTGTGGTGAGAGGGGGCCGTCCCTCCGGCGCCGTCGAGACGTTTGATCAGATCAGAGTCAGACCGAGCGGCGAGGAGCTGAGCAGAGACAGGAAGTCAGAGAGGCGAGAAAAGAGGAAGCAGCGAGCGTCCGGAGGTCTGACAGGTCTGTTTGATTCACGGCGCCGTCCTTCAACGCCGCAGCACGTTTATTTACCCAGACTTCAGTCTGTCAGCTGTGAGACGCCGCAGGACGTCAGCGCGTACGCAGACGATGCACTGATTTACAGAGCGCTCAGTGTTCCCACACGAGCACGGGGCACTGAACGCATCAGCGAGCGCTTAGCCTCGATGCTAACAAACAAAGACTAACATGCTAATGCTAACATGCTAATGTTATTACATTTACCATCGTAGCTTAGCATGTTAGCATGCTAACATGCTAATGTTATTACATTTACCATCGTAGCTTAGCATGTTAGCATGTTAGTATGTTAGCATGTTAGCAGAGCTGAGGCTGTTTACAGCCTTTATGCTAAGCTAACTAGCTGCTAGCTGTACCTTCAGTGTAAATAGTGTACTGGCCCTTTAAGAAAGTTTTGTAGACCAACAATGCTAATGCTACTCTTTATGCTAAGCTAAGCTAACCACCTCGTGGTTCTGACCCAGATCAGCTGATGTCAACAGACTGTCAGAACCGAACGTCTGTTTGTTTCTTTCTTTCTTTCTGCTCGAAGGAAACTTTCCTTCACTGAAAGCAGCACAGTGACATCATCAACATAGCCCCTCCCCCTCCCTGCAGCAGCGCTGGTCTGGAATTCTGGGGGTTTTCCTCGAGACCGCCACTTCCAGGAAGTGACTGAAAGAGGGAGGGAGGGGCGAGCGAGGGCGAGCGAGAGAGAGAGAGACAGAGAGAGAGAGAGACAGAGAGAGAGAGACAGGTATTGTGTTCGAGGCTCGTCCTGCTGCAGTTTGTCACTTTTACAGATTTAAAGACACTCAGGTCAGAGAGTGGACACACACTTCCTGTGTGTGTTTTCAGTTTAAAGCCTCTAACTGTGTGTGTGTGTGTGTGTGTGTGTGTGTGTGTGGGTGTGTGTGTGTGTCTGTGTGTGTGTGTGTGTGTGTGTGTGTGTGTTGCAGGATGACTGAAGCTCAGTTCAACGTCTACGACAGCGACGTGAGTTCATTTTCTTTCTTTGTTTATTCGTCTTTAATGAAGTTTCACAGATAATTAAACATCAGGACAACTTTAAGTTATTCTAATGAGGTACACAACTCATTTGCATAATGTGACTTCAGTGTCAAACACAGTGTGGGAAGTTTGAGTTTCAAACGGCTCCATGGAGAGAGAGAGAAACATTAGCTGTAAATGTTTTTAACTCGTTTAAATTCTCTTTAAAATCTTAATTAATGTTGTTTGATCGTCACGTCCTTGATTCTGTCAAACGTTAAATTATCGATGAATGTTGATTTAATTTGACTTCACGTCCAGAACAGATGATTCATGAAACCTTCTTCTTCTTCTTCTTCTTCTTCTTCTTCTTCTTCTTCCTCAGCTGCAGATGAATCTGATGCAGTACGACTACATTCCTCCAGTGGACATAAAGACTGAACCCTACATACCTGAGACAGGTACGCAGCCAAATCACGTGTACGGCTTCATTCGTGTTCAGATGTCATCTATGAGCCGTGTACTCGTACCTCAGTTCATCACGCCTCCACTTCAGATCACGTCTCCGCCCGCCTGAGGGAGGTGCTGATACTGAAAGAAAGTTACCCAACAGTTAAGTAACATCTGCACGCCGACTCCCGCTGCCTCCGACCTTCAGTTCGACGTTGTACAGATACGGTTGTACCCCTACCCTGGTCCGTCCCTTAACCTGCTACCTGGTGGAACCCAAAGCACGACCGCTGCCCCATGTTTGGTCATAAACTACAAGAACCTGGATCTCCTCTGACCACAGAGCACGTTCACCTGTAGGACTGGACCTCAAACTCATGGAGGAAGCAGTTCCTGCTAGAAGTCTGGACTTTTCTGTGAGCCCCTGAGAACGTTTTGTTTGACGTTTCTTCTACACAGTCGCAGTCTTCGAAGAACTTCCTGTTAGTGTGAGGAACTTAAATTACGTTTAGTTTACATAGAGGCCGTCAGAACCTAAAAACTCAGACCAACAACGGGTAGAACCTCTTCAGGGACCAAGTTTGTATTAGTTCATCACACTTTTAAGAACGTCCTGTTTGAAACATCTCAGTACTACTCGTCAAAGACTTTCTGACCGGGAACCTCGACCAACAGTTTTATAAAGTGTTGGTCCCTGATGGATCTATCAGGTGCTGACCTTCCCATCAACATGAAACCTAAATGTGTAAACGAGCCTCCAGAGCGTTACCTTGAAAGCTCCATCGTACCTTTTGGACTTGTTCGCATCATTTTTGTGGCTTTATTACAGACAGTGATATTCCAGATGCAACGAGGGTCAGACTTGAATCAGGGACGGTGAAGTTCACGATCAGAGTCTTCACACCCCAAAAGGTTATTGGGGGGCGTCCCAATAACCTTTTGAAATTAAGTCTTATTCATTCACCAACCATCAGGTCTGAGACATCAGGGTCTTTTATCAGAGCCAAGAAAATCATTTGTTGAATGCTGTCGAGAACAAAAGTACCCCTGGACTGCCCTGACCTGAACTTTCAAATATTCGGTTCATTCACAAGCTGAGCTGAACCTGTGAACTTCCCAGAAAACGCTGACGGGGAAAGCACCTGATCTACCTTTAGTACTCGCTGTCAGACTGGTGACATCGTGAAAGTGGATGGTGAAATCCAGAAACCATCATCAGTCATAATTCCAGGCAGTAACTGAAGTTTTCTCTGTGTTTCAGCTCACGGTCCCTACATTCAGATCATAGAAGAACCCAAACAGGTGAGACTAAGACTTCACTTCCTGTCTCTGTCCGTACAAAGACCGGAGCTTTTGCTCTTGGTCTGGTTGAAACAAACAGATCAGATGTGAAAACATCCTCAAATTATCTTGTATGTTGCCCCACAGGGATCTTCTTCAGGCCCACTGTGATTATTTAGTACATCAGCGATACGTTTAGTTACAAATCAGCTTTGTGTCCGTCTCTACGCTGACGATACCATCTTCTATTCCAATGAGTTTAGAGCCAATTGAATCGCAGGGTTTGATGACACCAGGTGTCTTTGAGTAATTTAGTTTGTTCCAGGTTCCATGTGTGGAACCTAAATGTAATGTAACCTGGAGTCTTCAGATGGACGACAGCAGTTCACTTTAAAATGAGAGAAAACTTACAGACACACAGATTTTCAAAATAAAAGGAAAGAGACATTGAAGAGGTGACATTAAAACTCACTGTGTGTGTTTACTAAGAACAACAGGTGAGTGCACCTGAACAGACTCTCCGTGGTGTTTCCCCTCCTCGGGGTCATCCTCCTTACTGTAACAGTCACTTCCTTTAATCCAGGGTTTTCCCAACAGTCATACGAGACGCCAACAAACTCGCAGGAAGTCAGGGAGTTTCTGCAGATAAAGGTCATGTGACTGCTGAGACTGTATGCAAATGAGCCAGAGCTGCTCTGAAGAGGAAGAAGAAACTTTATGCAACCAGACGAACACAAAGAGAGTTTCCTTCAGTTTGAGTCGGTGCTCGAACAGCAACAGTAAATAAGTGTGTGTGTGTGTGTGTGTGTGTGTGTCTCAGAGGGGCTTTCGTTTCCGTTATGAGTGTGAGGGTCCGTCCCACGGCGGGCTCCCAGGGGCCTCCAGCGAGAAGAACAGGAGAACCTACCCGACCGTGAAGGTACATCAACAACGCTCTGACAACACTCCAACAACATCTGTACAACCTCTGCTTCAGTCACATCAGCTCAGCAGTATTTGTACTGTGGTATTTGTACTTGTACTGCAGTATTTTCATGCCTCATGTTGTCTCAGATTAATAACTACGTGGGTCACGCCCGGGTGGAGGTCCAGCTGGTGACGCACTCCGACCCTCCTCGTGTTCACGCTCACAGCCTGGTGGGACGCCACTGCACCGAGAACGGCACCTGCACGCTGGACGTCGGCCCCAACGACCTCACCGCCTCGTCAGTATCCAATCAGATCGCAGCACCAACACCTTCACTCACTGACATCATCACAACAAAACAAACAGACGAGTCAGAGAGGAAAGTTTCAAAAAAAGTCCAGCGATGATTAATGAGACGTTTAGAAAAAGAAACGTGAGTCAGAGCTCACGGGGAATTCATCACGGAGACTTTAAAGACAGAAAATAATAAACATGAATCATGAAAACACAAATCTCCTTCTGACTGTTGATGGTGATGTCACTTCCTGTAGCTTCAGTAACCTGGGCATCCTCCACGTGACGAAGAAAGGTGTGGTCGAGGTTCTGAGCCGCCGCCTGAGAGAAGAGAGGAAGAGACAGAAAGGAGCTCACTGCCACCTCACAGGTAAGACGTTACCACAACGTTACCACAACGTTAACACGACGTTAACACAACGTTAACACGACGTTAACACAACGTTAACACAACGCTAACACGTTACCACGTTACCACAACGTTAACACAACGTTAACACAACGTTAACACAACATTACCACGTTACCACAACATTACCACGTTACCACAACGTTAACACAACGTTAACACAACATTAACACAACATTACCACGTTACCACGTTAACACAACGTTAACACAACGTTACCACGTTACCACAACGTTACCACAAGTTAACACAGCGTTACCACAACGTTAACACATTAACACAACGTTAACACAACGTTAACATGTTACCACGTTAACACAACGTTAACACAACGTTACCACAACGTTAACACATTAACACAACGTTAACATGTTACCACGTTAACACAACGTTAACACAACGTTACCACAACGTTACCACAACGTTAATACAGCGTTACCACAACGTTAATACAACGTTAACACAACGTTAACACAACGTTCACACGTTACCACGTTAACACACGTTACCACAACGTTAACACGTTAACACAGCGTTACCACGACGTTACCACAACGTTAACACAACGTTAATACGTTACCACGTTAACACAACGTTAACACAACGTTAACACAACGTTACCACGACGTTAACACAACGTTAACACAACGTTACCACGACGTTAACACAACGTTAACACAACGTTACCACACGCCCTCACGGCGTCGATCCGACCTGTGACGCTCTGCTGTCGCCCTCCTCAGACTCGGAGGAGAACTCCATCCTGAAGGAGGCGAAGGAGCTCGGGAAGGTGATGGACCTGAACATCGTCAGGTTGAAGTTCACCGCCTACCTGCAGGACAGCAACGGAGGCTTCACCCGAGCGCTCAAACCCGTGGTGTCCAACCCGATCTATGACAGCAGTGAGTCCAGCTGATGTTCCACATCTCTGAAGAGAATCTTTCTTTCTTTCTCCAAGGTAACGAATCATCTGTGATTCTGATGTTTGTCTCCTGCAGAATCACCGAACGCCTCCAACCTGAAGATCTCTCGGATGGATAAGACGTGCGGCACGGTGCTGGGAGGAGACGAGATCTTCCTGCTCTGCGACAAAGTCCAGAAAGGTGAAAACAAACTTTAACTGTTACAAATATGTAAAGTACCACGAGTAAAAGTACTTTCCAGACTTAAATACTGAAGTATTCATTTCTGCTGCACGTCACAGACGACATAGAGATTCGTTTCTACGAGGAGGACGATGAAGGAGGCTGGGAGGCGTTTGGAGACTTCTCCCCGACCGACGTCCACAAACAGGTACACAGTGTGTGTGTGTGTGTGCTGAGTTAACATACATCTGGGGACACAGTGAGACAGGTAAGTGAGGACAGTTCAACCAACCGGGGACCAAAGCTGAAGTTTGGGTCAGTGGATGGTGAGTCTCAAAGAAATTAATGTAAATGTGATTTACATAAAGTTACATTACAGAGAGGACTACACAGCTAACAACAGGCTAACAACAGGCTAACGACACGCTAATAACAGGCTAACAACAGGCTAACAACAGGCTAACAACAGGCTAACAACACGCTAACAACAGGCTAACGACACGTTAATAACAGGCTAACAACAGGCTAACGACACGCTAACGACGCGCTAACAACAGGCTAACGACACGCTAACAACAGGCTAACGACACGCTAACAACAGGCTAACGACACGCTAACAACAGGCTAACGACAGGCTAACAACAGGCTAACGACACGCTAACAACAGGCTAACGACAGGCTAACAACAGGCTAACGACACGCTAACAACAGGCTAACAACAGGCTAACGACACGCTAACAACAGGCTAACGACAGGCTAACAACAGGCTAACGACACGCTAACAACAGGCTAACGACAGGCTAACAACAGGCTAACGACACGCTAACAACAGGCTAACGACAGGCTAACAACAGGCTAACGACACGCTAACAACAGGCTAACGACAGGCTAACAACAGGCTAACGACACGCTAACAACAGGCTAACGACAGGCTAACAACAGGCTAACGACACGCTAACAACAGGCTAACGACAGGCTAACAACAGGCTAACGACACGCTAACAACAGGCTAACGACAGGCTAACAACAGGCTAACGACACGCTAACAACAGGCTAACGACAGGCTAACAACAGGCTAACGACACGCTAACAACAGGCTAACAACAGGCTAACAACAGGCTAACGACACGCTAACAACAGGCTAACAACAGGCTAACAACAGGCTAACAACAGGCTAACGACACGCTAACAACAGGCTAACGACAGGCTAACAACAGGCTAACAACAGGCTAACGACACGCTAACAACAGGCTAACGACACGCTAACAACAGGCTAACAACAGGCTAACGACACAGCTAACAACAGGCTAACGACAGGCTAACAACAGGCTAACAACAGGCTAACGACAGGCTAACGACACGCTAACAACAGGCTAACAACAAGCTAACAACAGGCTAACGACAGGCTAATGACACAGCTAACAACATGCTAACAACAGGCTAACGACACGCTAACAACAGGCTAACGACACAGCTAACAACAGGCTAACGACACAGCTAACAACAGGCTAACAACAACAACAAAGAAAAACAACAGTGTCAGTGGTTGCAGAGTTTTGTTGTCCTCATAGGGAACAATCAAAAAAAACTCTTCACTGTTAGCGTGTGAGTGAGACACACACACACACACACACACACACACACACACACACACACACACACACAGTGTTTTCATTTTGAAACCACAGCAGTGACTAAAAGACAAAAACAGCAGCTCGTCTTTGATCAGCTGAACGGGGAATTCCTTCAAACGGTCTGTGAAGAACAAACAGAAATTCAGATGAGCTGCAAACATGATTTAAATATTTGAAACATTTTAATTTAAACATCATTTACAGGCTCGTGTAACAAAGTCCTCTCTTAGTTTTCATCAGACAGAAATCTTTAGAAAAGTTTGATCTGATTGAAATGTTTGAGCTGAGCCTGTTCGCTGCAGAGTGTCAACAAGAACTTTATTCATAGAAACAGACTCAATTATTTGTGCGAGTGTTCATCGTGTCTTCTCTGTCCTCAGTACGCCATCGTGTTCAAGACGCCGCCCTATCACAGCGCAGAGATCGAGCGGCCCGTCACCGTCTTCCTGCAGCTGAAGAGGAAGAAAGCCGGCGACAGCAGCGACCCCAAACAGTTCACCTACATCCCACAGGTCCAAGGTGAGCACAGAACCACCTGACAGGAAGCAGTGTGTCTGTTTCAGTCGCTAACGTTCGCCTCGTGTTTCAGACAAAGAGGAGGTGCTGAGGAAGAAGCAGAAGCCGCTGCCTCACTATGAAACCTGGAGAGGAGGTGGAGGAGGAGGAGGAAGAGGTGGAGGAGCTGGAGGGTTTGGAGGAGCAGGAGCTGGAGGAGGAGGAGGAGGTAGGATTTCAACTTCCTGTTTTGATAACACGGTATAGAAACCCGAGAAGGAGCGAGAGTTTCCATCGAGTCAGTGAAAGTCAGCTCCAACGTTTCCTGTTTAACCGTGATATGACCTTTTATGGTCGTCTACTTCCTGTTTGTGAGTGAAGGTGACGTTTGTCTGAACCTGTCAAACTTTATTTAAACTTTATTTAAACGTCAGCGACTCTAAACTGGATCCCTGAGGGACGCCACGTCTGAAGTGTTTGTTTCCTCCTGCAGGATTCCAGTTCAGCCATCAGATGAACGGAGGAGGCGCAGGAGGAGGCGCAGGAGGAGTTTTCTTCACAGGAGGATTCACAAGCTTTGGTGGAGGGGGAGGAGCTCAGATGTCAGGCTCCGCCCCTCAGACGGACGGACAGGCCGGCTCGCCGCTGCAGCAGCAGCTGTTTCAGATCGGTAAGACGCGGCGTGTTTCCATGACAACGTGTGTGTCTCTCCCCGTCCGTGTTTTAATCTCGCCGCCGTGTCCATCGTGTCTCCAGCCGCCGCCCTGCACAGTCGAGCCTCTCAGAGCGCCAGACAGACCGCCGCCGCCCTGCTGCAGTACTGCAGCACCGGGGACGCCCGGGTCCTCCTGGCCATCCAGAGACACCTCTGCGGCGTGCAAGACGGCAACGGAGACACGTGAGTTTGTAACTGACTCCTCCTAACGAGGGAGCGCCGGCTCCTCCTAACGAGGGAGCGCCGGCTCCTCCTCAGCTCAAAGATCTGATTGGTGGCTTTTGATTTCCCACAGTCCTTTGCACCTGGCCGTCATCCACCAGCAGACAGGTGTGATCCAGCAGCTGATCCACACGCTGCTCAGCAGCCAGCAGCAGAACATCCTGAACACAGCCAACCACCTGCGACAGGTAACTCACCTGAACAATGTGTAATTAGCTCAGAGCTAACGAGCACGCACAGGTAGCTGACCGCTTCACTTCCTGTCTGCAGACGCCGCTCCACCTGGCGGTGATCACTCGGCAGGTGAAGGTGGTGGAGGTGTTGCTGCGGGCGGGGGCCGACCCCAGCCTGCTGGACAAAGATGGCCGCAGTCCCATCCACCTGGCGGCGCTGGCTGGAGACCACGCCACACTCCGCCCCCTGCTGGCTCACCTGGGAGAAGGCCACGCCCACCTGGTCAACACGCCTGATTACCACGGTGAGTCAGCGTCAGCGCCGCGTTCAGGGTCACGTGACCAGGTTTGATTTGGTAACTTTAGATAAACTGAAGCGTTTCTCCACCGCAGGTCTCCACCCGCTCCACCTGGCCGTGAGGAGGGACGGCGAGCGCTGCCTCCGCCTGCTGGTGGAGGGCGGAGCCAAAATCAACGCACCTGAGCAGAAGAGTGGAAACACCGCCCTCCACCTGGCCGTCAGAGAAAACCTGTTCAAGGTGGCATGCACGCTCATCACCGAGGTACGACACACACACACGCACACACACACACCTGTAGCCCCGCCCCTCAGTGACATCACATCATGACATCATCGCTCTGTGTTTGCAGCTGAAGGCCGACGTCAACGCGTGCACGTTTGGAGGAAACACGCCTCTCCACCTGGCCGCCAGTCTGGGCTCGCCGACGCTCTGCTCGATGCTCGTCGCTGCAGGTGAGACGCTCGGACACGACGTACCTGTTCACACCTGTGACATCATCACACACACAAACACACCTGAGTCACTCCATCTGTTCTTCAGGTGCCGATAAGAACATGGAGAACGACGAGCCGCTCTTCTTCAGCTCGTCTTCAGACGAAGAGCAGGACGAAGACGAACCAATCAGAGACGAGGTCAGAGAGCGAGACGCCGCCGCGCAGCCAATCAACCCTCGCAAGAGACCTGCAGGAGGCCACACCCCTCTGGACCTTGCCAAATGCCAGAAGGTAACGAGCCGTCCTTTCAAAATAAAAGTCTTAAAGAATCATCAAAGATGATGTCACGCCATGACATCATGTCTAATCTCCGCCCCCTCAGGTGAGGAACCTGCTGAACTCCAAACAGAGTCCGAAGTCGAGTCGTCACTGCAGCAAGAAGATGAAGCCGAGCAGCTCTGAAGGTTCGTTAACGAGGTCGCTCGTTATCTGGAGCTCAGTGTGTGAACTTTGACCTTAACAAACGTGTGTGTGTGTGTGTGTGTGTGTTGCAGAGGTGGAGGCCTCGGGGCTGGACGAGGACACGCTGTCCCGGCTGGTGGAGGTGCTGAGCGTCGGCGACGTCCCCTGGAGGAAGCTGGCGGAGAAGCTGGGCATGATGACGCTGACTCACCTGTACCTGGACAGTCCGACGCCGTGCCAACACCTGCTGCAGCACTACAAGGTAAACACGCCGACACGGGTCACATGTGGAGTTTAACACGCGTGTGGAGTTTAACACACGTGTTCACGTCTCTGATCATGCTGCTGCTTGTCTCCGTCAGCTGGGTGGAGGTCCGGTCCAAGGGCTGGTCGAAGCTCTGCAGTCTCTCGGCCTGACAGAAGGAGTCCGACTGCTGAGACACACAGAACTACGAGACGACAAGCACAGCACAGGTAACACACACACACACACACACACACAGCACAGGTAAAACACACACACACCTGTGAGGTCATGTGGTTAACTGAAGCCGCTCTCACCTTGTTCACGTTTTTCTGTCCAATCAGACGCCACGGTTGACAGCGGCTTCGGCAGTCAGCCAATGGAGGAAGACGAGCCGCCCGTGACCAATCAGTGACAGGCAGGAAATGAAAGTCACCTGAGCAGCCTGGGTCATCTCAGAACTCTGCAGAACTGGACCTGGACTTGAACCTGAACCTGGACCGAGTCGGACTTTTGTTTGTTTACCTGCCGCGCTCCGGGCGGACCCCGCCGTGTAAATAAACAGGAAGTAGATTTTTATTGCCGTATCATAAATGTTTGACTTTGATGTTTCAGTTTTTAATTAATTTATATTTTGTTTTGATCGTTTCATATTTCTGTGACGTCTGATGGAACATCAGGAGTCCTTGAATTTCGCCTTGAAAGTCCTTAAATCTGCCAGGAAAAACATTGAACATTAACGAGCTCCAGAGAAGTTTCATGATTAATTACGTGTCGAACATTTTAATATCGGAGCCGAGACGTGTTGACTCAATGTCCAGGAGCTGAAATGTCCAACTGTCTCACACCTGTCCCTCACCTGTCTCACACTTGTCCCTCACCTCTCACACCTGTCTCACACCTGTCCCTCACCTCGCACACCTGTCTCACACCTGTCGCTCACCTCTCACACCTGTCTCACACCTGTCCCTCACCTCGCACACCTGTCTCACACCTGTCGCTCACCTCTCACACCTGTCCCACACCTGTCCCTCACCTCTCACACCTGTCCCTCACCTGTCCCTCACCTCTCACCCCTGTCCCTCACCTGTCCCTCACCTCTCACCCCTGTCCCTCACCTGTCCCTCACCTGTCCCTCACCTCTCACACCTGTCATCAAAACATGAATGTTAAAATAAACTGAAAGTCAAAGACTTCAAAGGTTTTTATGTCAGAGTTGTGACGTTTTGACAATAATGAATAATTAACGTGTGACTCAGACTTTTTAATATTTTAAATCATTTGTTTCATGTCGTCCAACATCGAAGCGTTCCGTGTTCGGATTCTCCGTGTTCGGATTCTCCGTGTTCGGATTCTCCGTGTTCGGATTCTCCGTGTTCGGATTCTCCGTGTTCTCTCCGTTACAGAGTCGTCGTTGTGTTTGTTGATACTGTGTATGAATATTTAATGTGGTTTGAATAAAAACGACTGTCAGACTTTTTCTTCTTTTCAAAATGTTTCTTTATTTTTGCCTCGAAGCCTTCGAAAGTTTCACTACGACCAAACCTCACAGGAAGTCCACAGTATGTACAGCGATCCATCGGCGAGCGGCGGGAACAAAAAAAAAAAACTTTGACAGAAACTAAAAAATGAGACAGAATAAATAAAATGGACCCAACTTCTAAAACATCAAAGTGCTCTGACCCGGCGTGGCGGCGTCGGCCCGGTATGGCTTCTCGATGTGAACGTTTATTTACAGACGGCGAGCTGAAAGCGATGACATCATCACGCTGCTTCACGACACACAGCGACACACAGCGACACACACTGTTAGTGTTACTGAATACGACCCGGGTCACCCGGGCCGGGTCACAGCAGAAACCTTCACACAGTCTGACAGGCCGCTACAGGACTACCACGAGTCTGGAAAGTGCTTGAATTTAGCCTGCTGGAGTCCTGATTGGTTAGTGTCAAAGAGTTTTTCAATGTGAGAAAAAGTCCTGGAAAAGTCCTTGAAAAGTCCTTGATTCGGGTCATTACAAACCTGTGGCAGCCCTTACATGATGCATGTCAGACTGTGCGGCGGTCTGGACCACGTCAGCACCAGAACATCGGTGCCGCCCACAGTACAAAGACACAAACGTCATCCAGCACGTTCACATTCACGGTAACAGAACCGGTCGATCCACACCGACCTCAATGTGTCAATGTGGACCGGGTCGGGCATCGTGCTCCGGGTCGCAGCTCATGACCTGATGATGGTCATGTGATCTTTGACGGTGGAGCGTCAGTACCTTTGAAATGTGTCCAAAGACACAGTTTGTCCCTCTGAGAGCTCCGCGGCTCTGGTTCTGGTTCTGTACAAGAATCAGTCCAGCAGCATCAGTGTTCGTAATCCTCACAACGATTCTCAAAGTTCAAAAATCTTCAAGTTTTCCTTCAGATTTCTGTTTAAATAAAGTTTCCAGCATTCAAACCTGACGAGCAGCACCAGAACATTCTGGGTTCAAACGTGAGGCGGGTCAGAACCAACACACAGCTCCGGTCTGCTGCCACCTGGTGACCGCTTCCTGTCGTTACAGCTTGACGCTCACAGATTTATATGAATATTAATTATAATTATTATGACTTCAGATCCAAACGATGACCTCATCTACATGATTCTGTGTAAAAAAGAAGCCATTCAACGTCTGTGCGTCACTCTGGTGACACCAGGTGGCAGCGGCAGGTAACTGCACGTGGAAGACTTCATGACCCAGAATTCAGTCTGCTCGATTGAAGGAGAAGAAGAAGCGTTGGCGAGGAGCAGCGCGAAGGTCACGTGGACGGAATCGAACTTTATCCAGCACAAAGAAAAAAACTACGGGAGGTCGATGAGGACAAACTGCTGAGCGAGCACGAAACAACAAAACAACAAAATGTTTCAGACGAACACAAACAGACTTTTTATAATTAGTTTAGAATTAATCTATCATTTTATTTTTTAGTCTGTCGTTCAGTTCTCTGTTGTCCCGCTCTCATTACAGACACCTGAACTAACCACAGGTGCTGAGGCATGATGGGAGATGGAGTTTGTTAAACGCTCTGATGTTGTTACGTCGTTTGTTGTTTGGCTCGGGCAGCACTGATCGTCCACACGGCCCGTTTGTTCCAGCAGAACCTCATGAAGAAAACAAACGCACCTCCATCCAGCATGTACACACACACACACACACACACGCACGCACACACACCCACACACACACACACGCACACACACACACAGTGGTCCTGTTCGTCTGTTTGTTTGTTTCCCTCCCTCCCCTCCTCCCCTTTGCTCGGTTGCCGTGACAACAATCCCACGCTCTCTCTGTCCATCATATGTGGTCGGCATGGCAACCTGCTCCCCCGTCTGTCTGTTGCTAGGAGAAGTAGAGCGACGGCCGTGCAGGAGGTCAGTGTCTGTCGCTGCGAGAGGAAATAAAGTACCTGCAGACGGTCTCAACAAGACCAGGTCCAGGTCCAGGTCCAGGACAGGGCCTGGACCTGGACCTGGTCTTGGACCTGGTCTCCGTCATTTTAATGAAAATTGTCCGTAAAGTCCCTGAAATTAAAGATCTGACAGGAATTGAAGCTCTTCTCCGATTGGACATTTGAGCTGCTGAAGCTGATGATTGGATGAGAAATAAGCTCAGCTGGCAGCTGATTGGTCACTTTTCAAACCGTGTTAGTGTTTCCTGAATGTTTGGACTCGTCGTCCGTTCAGCCGCCCTCCTTCGTGACGAACGTTTCCTGTCCCACCGACCTCGAACGTCTCAGCTCGGCGCCTCAGCCAATCAGGAGCTGAGGTTCAACAGAAAAGGTTTAAAGGTTGTTACCCATGATGCTTCATGTCCGTCTGCAGCTACACGCTCTGTATAAAACCTGATCCTCGCCACCTTATGGCGCCTCTTCCTGTTTGCTGCTCTGTTTCTGCAGCTCCGGCCGCTGGTTGTTCCCGCCCCCACCGCCGCCGCCGCCGCCATTCTTCTTCTTGCTTCCCTCTTTGGTGGCGTCGCTGGTCTTGGAGGTCAAGGACGAAGAGGAAGTGACCTTCAAGCTCTTCGACGTCTTGGTCCCGCGGGTCTTCTCCTTCATGGACGTGTCCTGGGGCAGCGTGGGGCTCGAGTGCGCCCTCTGCAGGCCGCCGTCGTCAAACAGCCGCGACTCGAACGCCGCCAGGTCCTCGTCTCCGCTCGCCAGTTTGGCCCGGAGCAGCATGGCGTACGTACCGTACCGGGTTTTCTGTGGAGGACGGTGATCAGTGATGTCACAACAGGAAGTGATGCAACATTTAAATTAAAGTTCAAGAACATTTAAAAAAAAAACATCAGAACATAAACAGCATGCTAACATGCTAACAAGCTAACCTGCTAACATGCTAAGCTATTAACAAGCTAACATGCTAACAAGCTAACCTGTTAACATGTTAACAAGCTAACATGCTAACAAGCTAACATGCTAACATGCTAACAAGCTAACATGTTAACATGCTAACATGTTAACAAGCTAACATGTTAACAAGCTAACATGCTAACAAGCTAACATGCTAACAAGCTTACATGCTAAGCTATTAACAAGCTAACAAGCTAACATGCTAAGCTATTAACAAGCTAACAAGCTAACATGCTAACAAGCTAACCTGCTAACATGTTAACAAGCTAACATGTTAACATGCTAACATGCTAACAAGCTAACATGCTAACAAGCTAACATGCTAAGCTATTAACAAGCTAACAAGCTAACATGCTAACAAGCTAACCTGCTAACATGTTAACAAGCTAACATGTTAACATGCTAACATGTTAACAAGCTAAGCTATTAACAAGCTAACAAGCTAACCTGCTAACATGATAACAAGTTAACAAGCTAACATGCTAAGCTATTAACCTGCTAACCTGCTAACATGTTAACAAGCTAACAAGCTAACATGCTAAGCTATTAACATGCTAGCAAGCTAACATGCTAACATGTTAACAAGCTAACATGCTAAGCTATTAACCTGCTAACCTGCTAACAAGCTAACATGTTAACAAGCTAACATGCTAAGCTATTGACATGCTAACAAGCTAACATGCTAACAAGCTAATTTGTTAACATGCTAACAAGCTAAGCTATTAACATGCTAACAAGCTAAGCTATTAACATGCTAACAAGCTAACCTGCTAAAATGCTAACAAGCTAAGCTATTAAAATGCTAACAAGCTAATTTGCTAACATGCTAACAAGCTAAGCTATTAACATGCTAACATGTTAACCTGCTAACAAGCTAACCTGCTAACAAGCTAACCTGCTAACATGCTAAGCTATAAACAAGCTAACCTGCTAACAAGCTAAAATGCTAACATGCTAACTGTTTGTTGTTGTTTTTCAGTCAGATAAATTCAAAGTTTCTGATTTATTGGATTTTTCCAGCGTCTCTTTGATCCGTTTATTTCAATACAAACAAAAATCTTCTCATGCTGCCACCTGCTGGTTGACTCAGTGCTGCTTTCTATGAAAACATGAAAATCAGCCTTTATAAACCTTACCTGAGCGCACCTGAACTGAACGCACCTGAACGCACCTGAACTGAACCTACCTAAACACACCTGAACGCACCTGAACTGAACGTACCTGAACGCACCTGAACTGAACGCACCTGAACGCACCTGAACTGAACGCACCTGAACGCACCTGAACTGAACGCACCTGAACGCACCTGAACTGAACGCACCTGAGCGCACCTGAACTGAACGCACCTGAACGCACCTGAACTGAACGTACCTGAACGTACCTGAGCGCACCTGAACTGAACGTACCTGAACGCACCTGAGCGCACCTGAACTGAACGCACCTGAGTGCACCTGAACTGAACGTACCTGAACGCACCTGAGCGCACCTGAACTGAACGCACCTGAGCGCACCTGAACTGAACGCACCTGAGCGCACCTGAACACACTGCTGTTAAATGAAATGAATACATAATGATGCTAAAATCAGATGTCGTCTGTTTGGTGCCGTCAGAGTTTTGTTCTGTTTGATCTGATGATGTCACGTCATGACGTGACGGTAACTCGGACTCTGGACTCGTTTGTTGATGAAACTGTTTCTAAGCATGAAGACGCAACATTCAGATTCTGACACTTTAAATGTTTTTGTTTGTTCCATAAATGTAGAAATGATCTTGCGTGGACACGATGTGACATGAATCAGCTGACAGTAAACAGCAGACTGCTTCGCCTGTTGACAGCAGAGCGGCTGATTCAGCGACAGTTTGTGCTGAAGGCGAGCAGAGACGTGACAGAAGGAGCTGCAGAGAGGATCCAGTCTGTCGTTAGTTTGAAGCTCTGAAGCTTTCACACGTCAGACATAAACGAGACAACGTGACTGAAACCAAGCGACGTTAAAAGACGCTCGACAGGAAAATCAAAGTGTGCGGTCGTCCAAAGAATATTTAAAAGCTTTTCACTTTCGTCCTTTATAAACCGATCATGTGACGGACAGGAACTTCAGCCAATCACAGCCAGGTTACAGTCAGATGGTCGCCATGGAAACAGGCTGTTTGTGGATTCATCGTAGAGATTTAGCCGACGCTACAGTTCATCAGTTTGTTACAAAGGAACGACTCAATGACGGGAAGAGTTTTTGTTTGAAGGTTTGACTCCTTCAACACGTGAAGGACTCTGAAGCGTCTCAGGTGCGTCTCACCTGTCGAGCATTCAGCAGAAAGATGTTTCTACCTTTGTGTCTGTCTGTGAGCTCTCACCTCGAACTCCAGGTACTCCTGTCGGAGTTTCTGCTCCTCCAGCTCGCGACCTTTCACCTTGCGGTCCGGCGTCGAGGCCGTGAGCTCGGCCAGCTCGGAGGAAACTGCCCGGAACCGGTTCTCGTGAGATTTGACCTGCTCTTCCTGTCGAGACAAACGGACACTCAGACAGGCTGACCGACGTCCAACCAACATGTCTCACCTGAGCAGCTCTCAGCGTGCGTACCTGGCTCAGCTTGGTGTTGGATCCCGGCAGCAGTGGCCGGCTGAAACGCTTCTGGGAGCCGATCGCCGCCGGGAACGGCGGGGCCGAAAACATGGCTGCTACCACATTGATGCGCGTGATCCAGGACTGCATCTGCTCCGGATTCCTGCAGGAAGAAGGCGAGACGAACCAGGCTAAACCAGGCCGATCCAGGCTGATCCAGGCCGGACCAGGCTGAACCCGGCTGAACCTGACTGATCTAGACTGATCCAGACTGATCCAGGCTGATCCAGGCTGAATCGGACTGAACCTGAACCAGACTGATCCAGGCTGATCCAGACCGGACAAGACTGAACCTGAACCAGACTGATCCAGGCCGAACCAGGCTGAACCTGAACCAGACTGATCCAGGCCAAACCAGGCCCAACCAGACTGATCCAGGCTGAATCGGACTGAACCAGGCTGAACCAGACTGATCCAGACTGATCCAGACCGGACAAGACTGAACCTGAAACAGACTGATCCAGGCCGAACCTGACTGATCTAGGCTGATCTAGGCTGATCCAGGCTGATCCAGACTGATCCAGGCCGAACCAGGCTGAACCTGAACCAGACTGATCCAGGCCAAACTAGACTTAACCAGGCCAAACCAGGCTGAACTTACGGCGCCTGGAACAGGAACACCCTCCAGTCGGCCGTCCTCAGGTAGAACACGTTGGGCCTCTTGCTGTAGTCGGCGGCTCTCATGGCGAGCGAGTGATGGATGGACACGGCGTTCTTCACGTCCTCCTCTGTCAGCTCGCGCTCTGCACGGTACTCATCCTGTCGGCCAATCACAGAGCAGCTATCAGAACCAATCATGTTTAAAGAAGCTGGGAGCTTTACTTTACTACGACATCAGAATCACGAGTTCTGTTTGTGCTGATCCAATCTGGGACAGAGTCAAAAACAGAAGCTAACAAACAGAGGGGCTGCTGGGAAATGTAGTCCAGAGGTTTACCTTCTGCAGGTAGAGGACCAGGCCCTTCAGCATGGCGTAGAAAGACTTCCAGCCCCTCTTACCCCGCGGCGCTGAGAGGAGCAAAGCATCATGGGATGTTATTAAGGCGCTGTGACTTCATTTCCAATCATGCAAATATGATTTAAATAATGACGTCTGTGTGTCTGGCGTACTTCTTTTCCCGTCCGGGTCGGCGTGGACTTTTCGGACCAGGAAGCCGCTCTTGTAGAGCTCGCCATCAGCCTGCTGGGCGACGCCCACCAGCGGGTTTCCTCCACTCCCCAGCCGCTTCATGGTGTGGGAGGCGGAGTCTGTCCGAACGTCAGCCAGCTCCGACATGGACTTCCTCAGCTCCTCCTCGTCACTTCAGGACGAATATTGAATAAATTAACATACATGAATAATGTTCCACCGTCTCCATCAGCATCAGGAGCTGCTCGGGCTCTGAAGATAATCCAGCACGTCTCCATGAAAACATCTGAATTATTAAGATTCATCACAAAGAGAGAGACGACATCAGGACCCGTGACTCATCATCATCACTGTACGTTTGCATAATTAATCAGAATGATGCAACGTTTGGAAAAACAGACGAGTCACTGCGACGTTTTCATGCTGGACACATTTTCATCTGTTTCATTTAATGTTTGATAACTTAAATCTGATTTAAGTCGTCGTTTAGACCCGATGAACACCTGACGCACAGACCATCAGGTGACCAGCTTGACTGACAGCGTCATCATCCAATCAGGACTAAGCCAATCATGGTGTGTGCTCGTTAACGGCTACACAGAGTCTCAGGAGTCTTCAGTCTTCAGTTTTAGTCTTCAGTCTTTAGTTAGTCTTCAGTTTTAGTCTTCAGTCTTTAGTCTTCAGTTAGTCTTCAGTTTTAGTCTTCAGTTAGTCTTCCGTTTTAGTCTTCAGTTAGTCTTCCGTTTTAGTCTTCAGTCTTTAGTCTTCAGTTAGTCTTCAGTTTTAGTCTTCAGTCTTTAGTCTTCAGTCTTTAGTCTTCAGTCTTCAGTCTTCAGTTAGTCTTCAGTTTTAGTCTTTAATCTTCAGTTAGTCTTCGGTTTTAGTCTTCAGTCTTTAGTCTTCAGTTTTCGTCTTTAGTCTTCAGTCTTTAGTCTTCAGTCTTTAGTCTTCAGTTTTAGTCTTCAGTCTTTAGTCTTCAGTCTCTAGTCTTCAGTTTTCGTCTTTAGTCTTCAGTTTTAGTCTTTAATCTTCAGTTAGTCTTCGGTTTTAGTCTTCAGTCTTTAGTCTTCAGTCTTTAGTCTTCAGTTTTCGTCTTCAGTCTTTAGTCTTCAGTTTTCGTCTTTAGTCTTTAGTCTTCAGTTTTAGTCTTTAGTCTTCAGTTTTAGTCTTTAATCTTCAGTTTTAGTCTTTAATCTTCAGTTAGTCTTCGGTTTTAGTCTTCAGTCTTTAGTCTTCAGTCTTTAGTCTTCAGTTTCCGTCTTCAGTCTTTAGTCTTCAGTCTTTAGTCTTCAGTTTTCGTCTTTAGTCTTCAGTTTTAGTCTTTAGTCTTCAGTTTTAGTCTTTAATCTTTAGTCTTCAGTCTTTAGTCTTCAGTTTTCGTCTTTAGTCTTCAGTCTTAGTCTTTAGTCTTCAGTTTTAGTCTTTAATCTTCAGTTAGTCTTCGGTTTTAGTCTTCAGTCTTTAGTCTTCAGTCTTTAGTCTTCAGTTTTAGTCTTCAGTCTTTAGTCTTCAGTTTTCGTCTTTAGTCTTCAGTTTTAGTCTTCAGTTTTAGTCTTTAATCTTTAGTCTTCAGTTTTAGTCTTTAATCTTCAGTTTTAGTCTTTAATCTTTAGTCTTTAATATTTAGTCTTTAGTCTTAAGTCTTTAGTTTACTTTCTAAAAGTGTCCCACTGTAAGCAGCAGAGACAGTTTCAGAGTCAGAGAAACGTTCTGATCCGTCCTCCCGCCCACGCTGAACATTTCTCCTGCTGGTGAACCGTCATTATCTCGTCACCTCGTCTGTTAACGTCTCGTTTATTTATTTGTTTATGTCGTTTCTTTATTTGACGTCTCGTTTCACGTCAGCTGATCCTACAAACTCGTCTTCACGGCACGTTGGACATTTGCAGAAGATTAAACGTCCAAAGAGAAACACAAGAGTTAAATTATGAGAAAGGGAGGACAGATGCTAAACACACACACACAGACACACAACACGCCTGTGTGTGTGTGTGTGTGTGTGTGTGTCCACAGTCAAGCATGGGCGTTGGGATGCTGACCTGTAATTACAGCGAGGAAAGAAAGCAGGGAACAGTTACCACGGCAACAGAGGCTTAAATAAGAGAGTCTGCGGACACACACACACACACACACACACACACACACACACACTTCAGATGTTTGTACATACTGCGTTAAACCAGCAAAAACCAGCTGATGATTCAAACTTACATGGTCCACTGAAGCTTCTCGTTCTTGATGGAGCTGTACAGAGTCTGCAGAGACACAACACACACACACACACACACAGACACACACACACACACACACACACACACACACAGTGAGAGTTAGCGTAAGTCACACAGCAGCAACTATTTCACTGATTCTGGTGAAACTGGATCATATTTTATGGAGGAAATGTTTTCTGGTTTTCCCTCTGATGTCCTCCGGCTGCTCCGCCTCAACTCTCTGTGATTTACAGAGTTTATGATGGACAGTGAAGTAAACTGCTGACAGCTGTAGCTGCTGTTAGCTCATGTTAGCTCAGTCTGTTAGCTGCTGTTAGCTCAGGAAGTGGAATTTATAATAAAATATGACAAATCTGAAATTCAAACAAAAGTTACAGTTCAACACTGTCATCAGTTCAGGACTACTAGTCCCACAATGCAACACTTTTAAAAACACTGAACACCTGTGAGAAAGATTATTACAGATGTTACATCAGCCAATCAGAATCCAACATCTCCGTGCACACAAACAAACAGTGAATATTAATATCATATAATGAATAATATTCTAATAATCAGTGACTGAGAACAGGTTAAACATGAGAAAACACACCATGAACATCAACAAGTCTTTTATTGTGAAAAATAATCTGACTGCAAAGTTGAAATAATTAGTGGATAAAAACTGAAATACACTCGTCAGCTGACCTTTATTTATCGAATGTGAATATTTTGTGATTTCACCTCCTGCTGACAGTAAAAGTTTCATCTTTTCCTCATGGGCTCGTCCGGTTTGTTGTCTTTAATCAATCATGAGTGTAACGCAACGTAACACAACTTAACACAACATAACGCAACGCTACGCAACGTGACACAACGTAACGCAACATAACGCAACGCAACATAACATAACGCAACATAACACAACGTAACATAACGCGCAGTAGTAATGTAGCGTAGTGTAACGCAACACAACGTAACGCAACGCAACATAACACAACGTAACGTAACGCAACACAACACAACTTAACGCAACGTAACACAACGTAACGTAACGCAACGCAACATAACATAACACAACGTAACGTAACGCAACACAACATAACGCAACACAACGCAACATAACATAACATAACATAACATAACGTAACATAACACAACGTAACATAACACAACGTAACGTAACGCAACACAATGTAACGCTACACACTGAACGCAACGCAACACAACACAACGTAACGTAACGTAACGCAACACAACGCAACGCAACACAACACAACGCAACGTAATGTAACGCAACACAACGCAACACAACACAACACAACGTAACGCAACGCAACGTAACGCAACGTAACACAACGCAACGTAACACAACGCAACGTAACACAACGAAACGTAACGAAGCCAAGCAGAGCGTAACGTAATGCAACAGAATCAGAAATAGTTTTTTTAAATCCCCGCAGGGAAATTGTTTAATTGTAACGTAACGAAGCGTAACGTAACGAAACACAAACGAAAACGCAACGCAACGTTACGAAAACAAAACGTAACGTAACGTGACAAAACGTAACAAAGCCAAGCAGTAACGTCAAAGCAGAATTTTGGGTTCACACAGGATGACCTCCTGGGTGAATCTCCTGTGTTTGTTTGACCTCGTCCATGTGTGGACTTTCTACCTCTTCACGTAACGTCACTGGACTTCAGCGATTCTCAAGGTGAACCGACAGGTAAAGGTTTGTACGTATGGACCAAACTGATACATTTACATCAAATGTTGTGTGGCGCTGCAGCGCCCTCTAGTTCATAACGATGAATGCGTACGTAACATAACTTAATCAGGGTCTACCTTCTTCTTGCGGCTTTGTCGGTGCTGCTGTCCGTCCTGGGTTTTTCCAAGCAGGTCAGGGAAGGCCAGCGGTTTCAGGGAGCGAGAGCGGGGGGTTCTGGGATACCTGAACGGGTCAGTGTCCCTCGAATCCCGCCCGCTCCGGACCGAGCAGAGTGACCGCGACCGCATGCGGCCTGACGAGTGGATGCTGTTGACACCAATCATGGTGGTGAGTTTAGAGTCCAGAGGAGGAGCGATCCAGGAGAAGATCCAAAAAACTTTAGAAAGGCTCAAAGATGGTTTGAAGAAGAGAAAACGACCTTTAAAACGACCTTTAATACTCAAATGTTCATGAAATCTCAAATGAATTTTCCTCTTTGACCAAACTCGATGTTTAATGAAGTGTTTGTTAGCTTCACATGAGCTGTGGACAGGTCTGACTCCACTTGGACAACTCGAGGTTTAGACTTGCAGACCATCAGGTGTCGTCTGGACCTTTAAAGGAAGCAGACTGACTTGGATTGGTGTCGTCAGTGGAGCTCAGCCTGCTGCATTATGGATCCAGATCTGTTCATTATGCACAGAAACTCAGCGGCGGCTCAGAATCCTGCAGGCTGATGATGAAGACGGCGGCAAACATGACGGAGATCCTTTGAAATGCTTCATTAAAGTCACCGGAGTCTTTCCATCAGGAGCTCCAAAGATTTAAAATAAATGTCTTTAAATGACCAAGTTTGAATTTTGTTGTCAAACTTCACTTCCTGAAGTTAAAAAACTCAACCTGTCCAAAAGCGTCGAAGACGTGACGCCTCAACAATAGACCAGCAGCAGCTCTCCTTCTCCTCCTTCTTCTTCTCCTTCTCCTCCTTCTTCTCCTCCTTCTTCTCCTTCTTCTCCTCCTCCTCCTTCAGGAGAAACGTCTGTTTTCAGGCCGGCTGCTGAACGCAGCGCCCTGATGCGGCGGTGGAAGAGGAGAATCCCTGGACTGCAAATAAAGCTGCGTGACGGAGGAAACGCATCAGCAGCTCCTCCAGCTCGCTCTCATCAGGTCCAAAACATTCAGGGAAAAAAGAGAAGAAGAAGAAGAGGAGGAGGAGGAGGAAGGCTGGGCGAGCGAGCACACCCACACATGCAGACAGAGACAGAGAGAGAGAGCACCCCAAAACTGACGTCAGCTTCCTGCTGAGACGCCACCACCGACCGAGGATGGAGGGTGATGGAGGGTGATGGAGGGTGATGGAGGGGTGGAGGTGGAGAGGAGAAAGGGGGGATGAGCTGATAGGAAGAGAGAAAAAAGACGAGTTTCTCCTGTTGCACTCTGGGAAGACAAAATGAGACAATCGCTCCTTCGTCCTCCTCAGATGTTGATCTCCTCGTCCTCCAACTTCACTCCCACTCCTCTTCTTCTTCTCCTCCTTCTCTTGGTGTCGTCTTCGTCCTGCAGGAGAATCCCTCCGTCAGGTGAGCGCCTCCTCTCCTCCTCCTCTCTCTATCTGAACTGTTGAGGAGTGTTGCTCGCCCTCCCTCCTGTCCTCTCTCTCTTTTTTCCCTCCCTCTCTCAATGCGCATTTTCTCTCAGCAGCAGCAGCCAATCAGAGCACAGAGACGGGCGCTTCAGCCCGCCCCCTGCTCTCCTTGGAGCTGTCAATCACAGAGGAGTCACAGAGCTGAATGTAAATGCAGCGGAGACACGACGAGGCGGGAAGGACTCGAAATACAATGACTCAGCGATTTCTCAACATCCACCATCAGAATGATAAAATAATAAAATATGTTGATTTAAAGGTTCTCTGGCTTCAGTGATGTATGTTATTATTTCAGTGTTTTGATGTGTCCTATATATTTTATATTTTCTGTGTTTATATTTTGAAGTTAATATTTTAGATTTAGATATTTTGAATGTTTAACAGTTTGAAAATGTTTCTACAGGAGCCCAGAGCGGACAAACAAACACTGAACATCGACTTCATCGACATCTCTGGGCTTTGATCGACAGGTGTGTCCATCATGAAGTGTGTGTGTCCATCATGAAGTGTGTGTGTCCATCATGAAGTGTTGAAGCATCAGATATCATCATCATGATAATCAGTAAACACGATAAACACACCTGACGAGGATTTTTTAAACATTCTTCAGTCAGAGCTGCTGCCCACACTCACACACACACACACACACACACACACACACACACACACACACACACACACACACACACTCTCACCAGCCTGGTGGTCATACAGAATTTAAATGAATTCATCTCCTTGTTTACTGCTCTGACAAAACAACCAACAATACAACAACCTGTGTGTGTGTGTGTGCGTGTGTGTGTGCGTGCGCGTGTGTGTGTGTGTGTGTGTGTGTGCGTGTGTGTGTGTGCGTGCGTGGGTGCGTGTGTTTTACCTTCAGCAGGTCTTTTGGGAAGTCTTTCCCATCGTTGAGTCCTTCCAGGTTGGAGATGAACTGACTGCAGGACATCCTCTTCCCCACGTTCTGCACGCACACACACACACACACACACACACACACACACACACACACACAAACATGTTTATGTGTGATGTCACAGTCTCAGGTGTCACTGTCGCTGTCACACACGCAGTGTGCTGAACTGTCGCTTCGTGTGATTGGACAGCTTGTTGCCACGGTAACGGCCATCACTTCCTTAAACAGGTCAACAGAAGTCTCGTCACTTCAGTGGAGAGCAACACGCAGCCGATCACCATGGCAACGGAGGAAGACTGATCTGTACTGCTGAGACCGAGTGATCTGATTGGACAAGAGGCGCGTATCAGTCTGTATCAGTCTGTTGTCAGTCTGTATCAGTCTGTTGTCAGTCTGTTGTCAGTCTGTGTCAGTCTGTGTCAGTCTGTTGTCGGTCTGTGTCAGTCTGTGTCAGTCTGTATCAGTCTGTATCAGTCTGTGTCAGTCTGTATCGGTCTGTTGTCGGTCTGTTGTCGGTCTGTATCAGTCTGATGTCGGTCTGTTGTCGGTCTGTTGTCGGTCTGTATCAGTCTGTTGTCAGTCTGTGTCAGTCTGTATCAGTCTGTGTCAGTCTGTGTCAGTCTGTTGTCAGTCTGTTGTCAGTCTGTTGTCAGTCTGTTGTCGGTCTGTATCAGTCTGTTGTCAGTCTGTATCAGTCTGTTGTCGGTCTGTAGGTGTGACTGACTCTGGATCAGGTGAGTGACTCACGTTTCCATGAAGGTCTGTGTTCAGCAACATGACGGCACAGGTTAGAGTGTGGACGCTGTCTGAGAGACAGACAGGAGAGAGAGAGACAGGAGAGAGAGCACTGTGTTAAGATCATGATAGACACACAGACAGGTACAGACAAACAGGTGCAGACAGGTACAGACAGACAGGTGCAGACAAATAGGTGCAGACAGGTACAGACAGACAGACAGACAGACACACAGACACACAGACAGACAGGTGCAGACAGGTACAGACAAACAGACAAACAGACAGACAGACAGACACACAGACAGACAGGTGCAGACAGGTACAGACAGACAGGTGCACACAGGTACAGACAGACAGGTGCAGACAGGTACAGACAGACAGGTGCAGACAGGTGCAGACAGACAGGTACAGACAGACAGACAGGTGCAGACAGACAGGTACCTTCAGTGGTCTCACTCTCGGGGTTGCTCTGCGTGAACCTCCGGCTGAACTGAGCGAGGACTCTCTCTCTCTCCTGAGTTTCTCCCATCAGAGCGAACTTCCTCAGAAACGTTCTGACAACATAAACACAACGTTAACCTCGACAGTCACACGGGCTGAAAGGCATCATGGGAGTCGTAGTTTGCTGTGACTGACCTGAGCGCCTGGTCGATGGTCAGCCCGCTGAAGTTAAAGTGACTCAGGTATTCCTCTGCCACCATCTGGCTGAACTCGTTACTGCAGACAGAAACAGACCAATCAGAGCCCACCAATCACAGGAAGTACTGAATATGTAATGAGGACGGAAGTGTGCGCTCACTTCTTGCCGAGGTGTCGAGCCACATCGGACTTCCTGAAGCCGTCCAGATTGTAGAGGCGTTTGGCGAGGCGTTTGGCCGCCTGCAGGTCGGGCTTCGTGCCGTTCGCCAGCCCGTCATCGCTGCAGCCAAGCGCCAAGCGCTCTGCCACGTCGGCCTGCGGGTACAGCAGCTCGGGGGGGCGGTTCACAGGACGCTCCCTGATGGAAAACAAACACACCCTCGTTATTTCAGGAGTTTCAGATCCTTTAACGTTCTGCTGAGACCAAACAAACCAAAGTTCTGGTTCCTGTTCTCAGAGTTCCTCCTTCTGTAGACCCGACAGAGGCCCGGTCAGGTCCGCCGACATGTTTCCACGCCGAGCTGCTGTGGTTCTGCTTGGCGACCTCTCGTCACTGTTTCTACCTGAACGCCACCTGCGGCTTCGCTTTGTTCCTGTTTCAACGTCAGCAGTTTCCTGTTTCCTGATGGAGCCGGACCAGAACCGTCGACTGCACTCTCCTTAAAACTACAAGCTAATGAATGCTAACAACGAGCTAATGAACGCTAACAACGAGCTAATGAACGCTAACAACGAGCTAACAACGAGCTAATGAACGCTAACAAAGAGCTAACAACGAGCTAACAATGAGCTAATGAACGCTAACAACAAGCTAACAATAAGCTAATGAACGCTAACAACGAGCTAACAAGCTAATGAACGCTAACTACGAGCTAACAACGAGCTAATGAACGCTAACAACAAGCTAATGAACGTTAACAACGAGCTAACAACAAGCTAATGAACGCTAACAACGAGCTAACAACAAGCTAATGAACGCTAACAACGAGCTAACAACAAGCTAATGAACGTTAACACCGAGCTAACAACGAGCTAATGAACGCTGACAACAAGCTAATGAACGTTAACAACGAGCTAACAACGAGCTAATGAACGCTAACAACAAGCTAATGAACGCTAACAACGAGCTAACGACGAGCTAATGAACGCTAACAACAAGCTAACGACGAGCAAATGAACGCTAACAACAAGCTAATGAACGTTAACAACAAGCTAACAACGAGCTAATGTATGCTAACAACAACCTAACAATAAGCAAACAACAGGCTAAACACTCGTTCTGTGTGGAGGATGAAGCGTTCGTCTGACGATCCTGACCCAAACCCATCGAAATGCTTTTTAGTACCAGAAGCTGTTTAAAGGCGTCTCGTCATCAAACATGAAAGATGGACAGAAGTTTGTGAAAGGCGACATAAAGTAACTAAAAACCTGAAAGAAGAGTGAAGACGATCGATCCTCTAAATGAGAATCATGAAACTTTGTGATCTTCAGTGTGACTCACATCAAACGGACTTCACGTCTTGCCTCACTTCCTGACCAGTTTCCTTCGCTGTCAGCAGTAATTCATTCATGGTTTCCATGGTTACGGTGTAAACAGGAACTGCTAACAGCTCAATACAGCAGGACAAACACAGTCATCCTCTGACCAACACTCGAAGCATGATGGGAACTCAAAACTGATGAATACAAAATGTAAAAAATAAGAAAAATCAGTGCTAACTCCTCCAGACCTGCAGTGTACTGTTAGCTGGTGTTAGCATTGTGACCTTTGTTTTTAGCAAATGTTAGCATGCTAACACTGCTATTGTTAGCATTTAGTGCTGTGTCTGCGTCCAGCCTCAGACAGACCGTGTGTCCTGTGTGTGTTTTTACAGTGTAGAATTAAGTTTTCTGTCTCTACCTGTGATCAGCTGTGAGCATCGGCACCTGAACACCTGAACAGTCCTTTTGTTGCCATCAGCTGTTTTCCTCACACTCACGAGCGTCTCTGGGATATTTTTAACAAAGCTCGACCTGTCCTGATGCAAATCACTGAATCCAGTCAAATGAGGTGTGAAACACACCTTCAGTGTGGGACTCTTCATTCATTCATGTGTGTGTGTGTTGGACTGGATGTGGTTCTGTTCCACAGACTGCAGTCTATTTATATCTGCAGCGTTTGCTGCTGCATCGACCGGCATCCCCTCAGGGATCAATACGCTTTCATTTACTCACTTCAGCCGAGCCGAGGACGATCGTTGGTTCTGAGTTTAACGCACCTCTGTGTTGTTGCTGATACGAGTCCGTTCTCCATCACGAGCTCCTCATCGCTGCCTCGACTTTGACAAACACTGAGCACAAACTCAAGCACCAGGAGGAAATGAAGTCAGAGTTGTGAATGAGAGTGAGAAAGTGGGAAGTGGGTGAACCACACTGAGGTCTCATCTACTTCCCTTACTGAACTCCAACTTCCCTTCAGTGGGCCGGGCTCGGTCAGGTGTTCCAGGTCAGGTGTGAATGTGACACATTTCATTTAAAGGTCCAGTGTGTCACTTTCAGAAGATGACATTCACAGCTCTGTTTCATTAATCAGCAGGAAATCAGACTTGTTATGTTTTTGTTACCTCAGAATGAGACTTTATATCTGCACACCAGAACCGGGTCGGTTTCTGGTTCTGTTGGTCCAGTCTACAAGCTTACAGTCCCCACATATCACTGCTCAGCTTTAATTCTCTGTGATTTACACAGTTTATGATGGACAGATAGCTTTAGCAAAGTAGCAAAGCAAAGTAGATAAAATCAATAAGGTAGGTTTGGTGGTACCACAGATGGACCACCACTCTGCAAAGAACCGGAGCATCGTGTTGATAGGAACCTCAGTGTCAACGTGTTGGTAAGAACCTGAGTGTCAACGTGTTGGTAAGAACCGGAGCGTCAACGCGTTGGTAAGAACCTGAGCGGTGTGTTCGTAGTATTTCCTCACATGAATGTGAGTCCGGATGTTTCTGTCGGAGTCCTTCCTCCGCCGACACAGTCCATTCATGCAGGACAGAAATAACCTCTGCAGCAGCAGCCAGGGAACTTCACTCGACAGGACGCCAGGAAATTCTTTTTTTTTTTTTTTTTACCCAGCAGCCACCGGGGCCGGCCCACGGTGCACTGATTAAACAGGGAGAGAGCTGTTCAACTATCTGCTGCTTCTTTGACTTCAGACGTGTGTATCAGTTTCCACCTTGTAAATACGTCTGAAGTGTAACATGAACGCCTCACATCTGTGAAGTCAATAAACGGTCACGACTAGCTGTGATCTTAAAGTTTCTGCGACGCCGACACAACCACCAAAACTCAAAGTATTCTTGACCCAGTGAGTCTAGTCTGTGCTGTGTTCAGGGTCCTTTCTTTGAATCCTTTGGTTGGTTGTCGTCAGAGAAGTTTTAAAGAGAAAGAAGAGAGTTTGAGTCGGAGATCAAAAATAGAGAAAGAGAAGAAAGAGTGGGAGACAGTCTGTTATTTTCAGGGTGTGTCGGTCTGTGTTCATTCGTCCAACTGAAACCACAACAAACCAAAGCAGCGACACTAAACTGACTCGACATGAACATCGTTTTCTGGATTCATCTTTTACTGCCGACAAACCTCAAACCAACATGTTCGTGTCTTTAAATACAGACTGACTTCCTGTCTGTGGTTCCTACAGAAATATATCAAACAGAAGCTGGCTGCACTTTCAATCAAACTAACAGGAGGAAGAACGTTTGGTGGGGACTATTTCCAGAGGCGGATTAATCCACACAATGTGTTTGCACACATGCTAACTTAGACACTAAATCACCAACCTGATGTTGTGTCAGTAGTTACCTTGTTGGAGAAACATCTGACCGAGGAAGACGGCACAATAAAAGCTGGTGATTGTTCCTTCATAATAAAATGTTGGACCGGGTTACCGACATCTCACTGGATTTACTGATGGACTAACATGAAGGATGGATCATCTGAACAGGACTACACTCAGCAGAGAGGTTGTCTGTCTAATGCGAAGCAGAAGAAGAAGGTGGTTCACTTCCCGACATGAACATGAAGCTGTCTGTACATAGGAGCGATAAAGGAGAGCGCCATCTCTGGGCGTAACGTGGAGTTTCACCGCTAACTCATTTAACATCAGACAGCCAATCACAGATTTAGTCCTGAGGTCGCCACGCTACCTCTGTGTGTTAAAGATCCCGACTCACCTGTACACAGCTGGGTAGGGCGGGGCGTACAGGTACCTGTCCTCCAGAGCCCCGCCCCCCCAGCACAGCAGGTAGCGGGCCATGTCGGCGTGGCCCCGCCCACTCTTACAGCCAGCCTGTGATGTCAGCGGCCGACAGCAGCCGCCAATCGACCGGCGTCCACATGTATGTACCCTCTGAGTGGGGAGGAGGCGTTACCGAGGGAAACGGAGTGACATCATCCAAAGACGTTAATCTGATGACATCATCCTTACATCATCTGTTTCCAGTTCAGTCTTTTTCTTCTCCACCAACTGCAGCAGCACCTCCTCTCTGTCCTCCTCCTCTTCTGTCTCTCCTTCTTCTTCTTCTCCTTCTGACTCTCCTTCTTCGGTCTCTTCTTCTCCTTCTCGTCTCCTTCTTCTGTCTCTCCTTCTTTTCTCCTTTTGTCTCTTCTTCTCTGTAACAGTCTTCCACGCCGGCTTCTTTCTCTCTCAACAACTTCTCTGCCCAACTTTCTCCCTCGTTCTCGTCACAGTCGTCTCCTCCCTCCCCTCTTGTCCATCAGCTGGGTTATTTTTCGCCACAGAGGGAGGAGGAGGAGGAGGAGGAGGAGGCATGCGTTTCCTCCCATTTGACCCTCCTCTTCTGCCTCCTCCTCCCTCTGTCCTCTCCTTCCTCTCTTTGTCTCCTCTTACCTTCCTCTCACTCCGTCGTCCTTCCTGGAAGTTTTGATCTGACACAAAGATCGTCTTAAAGAGACGAAAAGTTTAATGTTTCTGTTTCACGTCTTTAGTCCAACATCTGATTCCTGAATTCACTTTCATTAGGTTTGGTCTTTTAGTTAATGAGCAGAGTGAACAACGTGCTAAAGCTTTACACACACACACACACACACACACACACACACAGACACACACACACACTAAATATTTGAAAGTTGATTGAAAATGTAAAAAAACTGAAAAACTACAAAAAGTCTTTTACGAATATGAAAATTATTTTGACTGAATGTGACGATGAAATGTTTGAACGTCTTCAGGCGTCAGCACAAACAGGTCAGAGGTCAGAGGTCAGAGGCAGCAGATGGAAAACATCCACAGAGGACGAAGAAGAGGAGGAGGAAGAGTCTGAATGAAGACATCTGGACAGTCTATAGGCTGATAAAAGAGAAGGAGTGTGCGTGTGTCTGTGTGTCTGTGTGTGTGTGTGCGTGTGTCTGTGTGTGTCTGTGTGTCTGTGTGTGTCTGTGTGTGTGCGCGTGTGTCTGTGTGTGTCTGTGTGTGTGTGTGTGTGTGTGTGTGTGTGTGTGTGTGTGTGACGTTCAGCTCTGACTCACCTGGGGCTGCTGTGGAGCGAAGGCGCCGAGTTCACTTTCGGAACCGTCTTTGAGGATGGAGCGACGCCACGTCTCTTTCTCCGACCTGGATCGAACCGGAGGGCCGGAGTCGTCTTTGGCGCCACCTCGCGAGCCCCGCTCCTGAGCACTGAGGGTGGTTCGAGCGAACGTCTCCGAGGGGGCGAGATGGGTCCGGATGAGCCAGCGGGGCGAAGCTCAGCTCGATGATCTGCTTGGCACTCTCACAGATCTGACTCTGAACACACAAACACGTCAGTCTCACCTGCTGACACCACATTGTCCATGTGAGGTGACTTCCTGACTCACTCTTCTTCCTGGATCTCTGGCGTGAGCGTGGGCAGGTCGAAGGTGAACACAGGGTGGTCCAGACTCAGAAGGGACGCTGTCCAGGCTGCTGTACGAGGTGCCTTTGGCCCGGTGAGACTCCATGATGCTTCAAAAAGACGGCTGAAGGAGTCAAGGTTGCTGTCGGACGGTCGGCGGGACTGCCGATGGAGTCGGAGATTGAGGCCGCCCTGTGAGTTAGACGCCCCCAACGGCCTGAAAGGGAAACATACCCAAACAGAAGTTCTCCAACATCATCCATAGTCCACCTGAGCACATGGACGGAAGTTCTTACAAACTCTCACCCCTTCAGCAGCAGACTGAAACCTCGTCCTCGTCCTTGGTGGCTCGCTGTCTTGTTTGTCTCCCAGCATCCGAACACTGGCCCAGCTCACCACTCCTTCCTCCTCCTCCTCTTCCTCCTCATCCTCCTCCTCTTCGTCTCCCTTCCCCCTGGTTCCGTGGTTTCGGAGAGGCTTCGGCGGGGACTGAGGGTTTCCAGAACACTGCGATTACTCCCGAAGGCTAGTCTGCCTCCGCCTCCTCGCTGCCTCGGCCTCCGCCCGCATCACCTGCAGGATTAAACCAAAGTTTATCATCTGTGAACATATCTACGTGATAGGAACAGGTGAAATCTGATTGATGATGAAACCGGGTCCCTCGTCCAGGTCGGTCTCCCTGTAGCACCCCAGCGCACCGCGTCCAGTCCGTCTCTGAGTATTTGATGGTCTTGCGGGATAATGCCGTCTTGGAGGTGGAGCCTCTGGAGCTTTGGGTCACAGTTCCACCTCGATCTGCCGCACCTCGTGATGTGACAACTTCGGACCTTCGCTGCCCGCCCCCTCCTCTGATTGGCGGTTTTAGATAGAGGGGAGAGGGGGGGTGGGGCTGGGCGAGCTGCTGGTCGGAGGCGTTGTGGATGGAGGTCTGCGGACGGACATTTTTATAAATACGTTAGAGGGAACATCCAGCCAAGCCAAGCAAGGATAAGTCTGTATGCAGTGATACACTCCTATATATTATGTAAGGAATATTTATTATTTATTTATGCCCTTTTACAACTCTCCACCATTCAAAGCACGTCTGTAGTAACAGACTTCACCGGCTCCTTATTATTCATGAATGAACCACAGATGATGCTGGAGTCACTTTGTTCATCTTGAACGTGTCGTTGCATCAAGGTGTTGGAGGACAACATATTGATTTATTAAAAACAAACTGATGTTATGTTTAACACTTAATAATTAACACTATAAATAATTTCTAAATATTTTGTTTGTATTTAGTTATTAACATTTGATAATCAGGATAACAGCTGATCAAATACAGTTCAGTGTTGATGCTAAAAGAAAAGAACAGGAAGTGAGTAGTGATGTGTAGTAATTACTTTGTTACTGTTAGACCTGTTTGAGCTGATGCTAAGCTGCAGCTAATGGCTTAGATGAGCTCCTGAGCGCTTGTTTACTTCACTGGGGAGAAAGACAGAGGAATGTTTATCTGCTGAAAGGAAGCGCGACTGACCAAAAAACTACTGCTGAAAGTACACTGCATTACTACTGATACTACTACTGATTGCTACTACTGCTATAATCCCAGTGTGAAGGTGTGAAACTGTTTGGGACACTATCTAGTACCTACAGTTACCTACATAACGGCTAGTACTAGCAGTATTTATAGTACCTATAGTCATTCAGTACCTTTACTGTGGGCGCTGTCTCCGTCTGTCCTCCAAAAAGGAATCCCACTTGGCTTGAGCGATCTCTGCGATCGCGAGGACGGAGTTGTCACTGGTGCCGTCCGATGCACGAGGAGGAAAAGAAAGAAAAAAAAAAAAAAGTTTTTCAGTATTTTTTTTTTTTTTTTTAATGGAAACAAAAATACACATCCGAGCATCAGAAAAAATAAAGCATCAGTGTTTTATTGTCTGTTCTGGGCTACTGTAGAAACATCCCAGGTCTACAGGACAGAACGATTATAATGTGACCTACAGAAACCCTAAACAGCCATTCAGAAGACACTCTAGTCACTTTAAAATCAGATGTAAATGATCAGAAGAGATGGTGGCAGTGTTTGAGTCAAGACACTAAACGAGGCCAAGTCATGATCAAGAACGGAGCATATCAACGTTGTACGATGTTGGGATAAGCTCCACACAGATACCAATTTGGCAAAGCAGGGACTGCGTTAAAAAGTTGCCAACTGTCATTTCGGCAAGTTCACAACAGCCACTACTCGAATAGAGCAACACTACCCTGCTGTAGATTATTTTCCAAACCTCTTTGGGCGAGGAGGAGACAATGTTGAGTAAAGATTTGGTCACATTCTGAGACGGACCTTCTAAAAGAACCTCTACACTTACAAAGAAAGAAAAGAACCTATGTTAGCATTAAACAAACATACTCCATCCGTCTCAGACACTGACACACTGCCAAAACCTGATGGGAGCTGTAGTTGTTAAATATCCAACTTGTTGTTTGTTTTGCAAATTTTAGTGTCCAGTTTGACAAAAGAAGATCTGGTGCAGAAGAAGTTTAGGTTTTGTCATATATTATTGTTTTTAAGGTAACAAAACTTCACCACTACACCAACACACATATCTACAGATTTACCTCCTCCACACACACACACACACACACCACACACACACACACACACCACACACAGATCCTGTACTACCAAACCCTCATCACTCTCCACCCAGCCGACCTGTATCCCTGAGCCGCTCTCTGCTGTATCGTGGCTGGAGTGGCGGGTTGGTTTCAGGGGACAGACTGCCTGTTACCCCACTGGAGCTTTGAGAGGATGTCCCAGAGGATGTCCCAGAGATGTCCCAGAGGATGTCCCAGAGGATGTCCCAGTAGCCCCGCTGTGATCCTGAACCTCCTCCCTCTGATCCTTGACCACCCTATAATTTGCCATCTGGTGAACCTGTACTATAACTTTATTCCTTTGTCTCCTCCGACCTCCCTTGGAGTGTAAACTCCAGAGGTGGACTGTCGGCTGTAGTTTTTGTCACAGAGTTCGTCCCCATGCTGTGTCTTCCAGCCTCCCTCACTCCTGGTGCCTGGAGGTCCGCTCCGGGCAATGCTTCTTGTTTTGGCTTGAGAGAAATCTCCTGGAAAGTTCAGGGGCTGTCCCTTGGTGATCTATCTAAGTGTGATGTACGCCTTAGCTCCATGCCAGGTGATTTGCGGCTTCCAGTGTACTGTGGGCAGCTGGTAGCGGTGCAGGGTAGTCATATCCTTAGTGGGTGATGTACCCCGTCGCTGCCGTGGGTTAAGACTGCGGACTGAGTGTGGCTGCGTGGTGCAACCTAGCTGGCAAGCTGGGGACGCTGGTGAACGATGGTGAGTGGTGAGATTGCATCCCGGTGGTTTGGGGTATGCTTCCATCTGTTGTTCTGTTTGTGGTCTGTAAAGGTCAGGGGGCTTGCCCATGAGCAGTGGCATGGGCTGTGGGTTTGGGACTTTCTGCCTCTGGGATTCGCTTGAGAAGGTGTCGGAGAGGAGTCCGTCTGTCTGCAAACACAGTGGACAGTTTGGCAGCTCCACAGTACACTACAAGCTGTTCAGTGTTCGCGGATGGGGAGACGCTCCTCCTTCACTGATAGGGCTGACTGCATTGCTGGCTCTGCTACTGCCGCGTGATGTTTTGTGGTGGGTCTTGCTGGATAAGTTTATATTCGCACTGCAGTGTACTGTCTATAGCATTATTACTGGTGTTGGTGATATTGCCTATAGCTACTGTTAACACTGTGTTGGGGGTTCCCAGTCCTGGAAGGTGACGGTAGGGAATATGCTAGTTGGGACCATGCTGAATGTCTGTTGGTCTCCCACAGGAAAGGTGGATGAATTTGCTGGCCAAACCTAGGGCTCTCGTCCCCAACCCCTGCCTTTGCTGGGGCAGGCCATGAGAGCGAGGAGTGAGGTCGGGCCGCTGATAAGAGTATTTAGTGTGGGCAGATAGATGGTCAGAGGCAGGACTTCTGGGTAGTCCATTCACTGGACTACGGCAGACCCCCCTGTCCAGCTCCAGGGATGGCCTGGATGGCAGGGGTGTGGGTGCTGCGGCGCAGGACGGTGAACCTGTCCACGACCGGCAGCGAGGGGACTGATGTGCCTTGGCAAGGTGGCTGCGATTCTCTTGGCTGTAACCCAAAATCTGCGCCTGAGTTCTGGTGATCCAAACTCCTCCAAGGCCCTATAGGTGGCCTCTCTGGCAACCATCCGTGGTTAGCCCTCTGCATGTAAGGCGCCCCGTGGGGATGATTCTGTGACGGGTAGGGGTGACTGAGGTAGGCATCGCCTGCCCTGGCTGTCCGTTTGTACCACACTGGGTCGCTCAGTCTCTTCTGGAGATGGGCAGGCCCTCAGTGCCCATCCAACTCACTTTGGTACAGAGAGTACGGTGGCCCCCATGCTGTGACATTAGCTTTCTCTATGTAGCCCAATGTCCCCACAGTGTCTTCCCTTCCTCCCCCCTAACCTTGGGGACATCATAGACTGCGGGGCTGGTGGGTGTGTGGGGGTACAGTAAGCCTCTCAGGGGTGTCGAAGTGGGGACATAACCCCCTACCCCGGTAAGGATCCATGTCAGAGGATCGGTGCGCTCAGTGAACCATGCTGGCTTGGACTAGTCGCTCCAGTGCAAAACCTGGAGTAATTGACTAAACTGTCATGCAAACACATCGTGTGGTGGACCTGGGTGGGAGACCCGTAGCATCAGGATTTTGCGTTGGAAGCTGACTGAGTGTCTGGAGGGGGACTTTGTAGGGGGGTACGCTGTTGCCTCCAACCCCAGTGTGGTGCTGAGAGCTGGAGGAGAAAGCTCCGGACTGTGGTTGAGGCTGGAGCGGGGAGTGAGGGAGGACATCCGGGCACTGAGCATCAGGTGACCAGTCCCATCTATCTTTCTCCCCAGACTTCCCTCTCCTCAGCAACAGACCTCACCTCAACGTAGAGGTGGGGACTTTACCTGCCTGAGACATGTTGGCACCTTAGTCACTAAAGGTCCTGATCTCCCTTGTTTCTGGTGACCTTTGCTAGTTGTTTTGCAATGATCCCTTGACATCCTGGTACCCAGAAGAGTGCTAAAATGTTGACAGGGTCAGAGTGGAACCAGACTACCCGGTCCGTCCTCCATGTGCTCATCCACTCGTCAACCTGCATCAGGACGCCAGAGATACAAGAAGACAAAGTTGGTCATTACAGCATTCCTAAGAAAATCCTCACGCGTCAAGACAGCAGGTCATTTATAAAGTTTTTGTTCTATTTAACTTTCTTAAATATCACAACACCCTTTCCATGACACACAGTCTTCCCATCATTAAAAAACAAGTTAAAACATCTTCATATTCATCCTACCAGAGTCAGGAATGCTACCTTCAGGTCCTTCAGTGGGCTATTTAAATATCCCAAACAGGTTTGTGTTGTGCTGCTTGACAATCAATAACTGTTAAAACTAAAAATCCTTCTACTAAAATGATTCCGTCGATATTACCCGCAGTCATTAATCATGAACGTTCAACGTCTCTTGAGCAACAATAAAAGGCACTCTCATGTTCTTGGTGTTACTAAAGGAGGTCTCCACCCTTCTAGCCATAAAGCTTGTGGCTGGTGATAAAGTTTGACCCTTAACACTTCAACAGTCTCTGAATCTTCTATGTAGGTCAACGAGGACAAACTGGTTCATTGCTACGATCAGAAACCAAAGACCTCTCATGTTTTATTTCATTGGAGGCAGAGGGCAAGTCCAACACAAACGGACTGCCGTGTTGTCGTTTAAAGGAGGGTGATCACTCACTAATAAACACTTCAGACAATGCTTACAGCGACAGTATGTTCCTTAGTAGTTATTTAGTTACTTTGACTATCAGTCCCCAAAGAACTGCTGGCGTTTCCCATGAGGCCCCAGGTCCATTGCATTCAACAGAGTACCACTTAAGCCTCATCAGACTCTACATTACTTAAGATGTTGCCGTGGTTATTCTAGGTTCATTTAGGAGGTTCTAGTAGTCATTAAGGGAGTTCTAGGAGACCTTAAGGACCACTTTGGAACCTTTAAGAGGCTGTGTGGTCTTTGAAGAGGTCCTGTGCTGATTTAGATGTTTTAGATGTCCCTTAAGAGGTTCTCGTTGCCACTGAAAGGTGTAGTACTTCTTTACAATGTTTCTAGGGTTCCTTTTATAGGTTTTTAGTTGTACATAAAAAATCTTGTACATAAAAAGCCTTAAGACAACCGTGTCCGTATAAAAGGTCAGATGTCGTCATAACTCATGATCCTGTGTGTCTTTGATCATCCTCCACATGGCGGCCAGCAGACGCCACATGAGTTTAAATTCTTCTATTAATAGATGAGGAAATCCGCTGTTGCTCTGGTGTTCAGTACGAGCGGTCTGATTTGCAAACCCTTTTCTCGAGTATCGCGTTCTCCGTGTTGTCTGTCTGCAGTTTTCAAACTGTCTCTTACAGTAAATCCACCGCCGTCCTCCTCAGATGGAGGTCATATTAGTCATCAGTCATGTGACAACAACACACTGAGCTGCAGGAAAACACACTAAAGGCTGTTGAAGATAACATTGATTCTGATCTCTGACAGCTCCGGGAACTGACAAGGACTGTTAACACTGAGGTCAAGAGTCACTCCCATATGACTGATCGATAATGAGGGTGCCACATCAAAACGGACTGCTACACAGCGAACAGTTCCACCCCACAGGAAGTTCAAAGTGTCGTTACCGTATTTAATTTGCAGTTATATCGTAATATTGTATATAGTTGCTGAAGTGAGCAACAACCAGGTATATATTTCAATCCATTTACGACAACAAAAAACAAGCTGAGTCCACAGCAAAGACAAAGAGCATCATGGTATCATCTGGAAGTGTTACAGCATGAAAACAATGTTTTATATTGAACTTTGAGGTCTGTTAATGTTGCTATGGAAAACTATACTTCCAGACTGAAGCACTGTTATTAAACCAAACCTGTCTGCCAGCACGTCTTCAGTTGGACTGTATCGTTATTATTTCGTACCATTAATGAATTCATGTCTGTTCTCATGACTTGATCTAGCAGAGGTTCAAGACTGTTTGAGGGAGGAGGTCGATAAAGTGGGCAGTGCTGCCTACTTACCACACATTTATTCTGTTGTCATGAAGATTAAACAAGAAGTTGTCTCCAAACAAATGTGTGATGATGCTACCTGATGGTCCAAAAGATCAACAGGTGACTCTACTTGCTCTTTTGTCTGTATAAAGACCAGCTGCTGCAGGTTAAGACTGTGGAGGGAAAGTACCTTAATAAAGGACCTGACCAGGAAAATGATTGAGAACTCTTTCTACAGGACATAACGTGTTTCTTTTCTTTATCGTTATATTCAGAGGCTGTGAACATCAGGTTACATCTGTGATGAAACTCAAAGCCAACAGCACATGAACACAGTTTCGTCTGAAGCTGGACAGCTGGTGAACCTGAGACCGACGGGCAGCAGAGATGACAAGCGTGATCTGGATCTGAACTTCCTGTGGATTAGACAGTGTGGGGGATGACTGCCTGGCTCAAGGGCACTGTGACAGAGTTCCGTCCAATCAGGGAGGACTGACTGAAACAAGTCTTAGAACCCTCTCTGGATGCCTGAGGGATTTCTGGGAAATGTGGAACTCAGTAAGTGAGGCAGACACAGGGTGAGAGTCATAGTTCAGCTGGCTCAGGTGAGCCCAGAACCAGACTGCTGGGAGCCTGATGAACTTCTCTTGGTGTTTTTTGGTGCTAACAACATCGAGTATTACAACATATTAGAAACATATGAACAATATGTTTGTTCACAGTCTGCAACAGTTAATGAAGGTATTAACTAAGGTGTGTGTCCTGTAATGCGTGACATCAGGGACGACATGATTTATTTTATAACTCACGTATTTCTTTAATTCGCTGTTCATCTTTGTGTCTCTGAACTGAACTGGTCCGTGCAGGTGCAGCTCCACTGACCCGGGTTCAGACACACTCTGAACACACGACAAACTTCCTGAAGAAGGAAACAGACTGAGCTAACAGCAGCTAACAGACTGAGCTATCAGCAGCTAACAGACTGAGCTAACAGACTGAGCTAACAGACTGAGCTAACAGCAGCTAACAGACTGAGCTAACAACTTCAACTTTCTTTCATTTCTTAAAAATGAACTTATGATGTAATTCGAGATGAGTGACATCATAGTGACATCATAGTGACGTCGTAGTTTGCTTGTCGGTTGTCATGGCGGCTTCTGCCGTGGTCCCGGCCTGGAGAACCTCGAGTTGGTTCTGTCCTCCAGCCGGTCATGTGACCCGCAGCCTCTCTTGTCAGAACCAGGTGCTGAACGTCTTTGTCTATTTTTAAAGCTCCGGCATCTCACGCTCCAGGAAGTTAATCTGTTCCCATGGTTACCAGCACCCGGAATGGCCAGGCGCCAGGTCTGATTGGCCGTCTGACAGGAAGGACCCAGTACAACAACAACAGAGACAATGCTCTGAAAGTAACTAAGTACATTTACTCAAGTTAAGCACAACATTACTTTAGTATTTCTGCTGCTTCACATCTGATCAGATATTTAATATTTGAAATCAGAGAGTATTTGTACACAGTGGAATTAAAGTCAATATTAAAAGTTCTACAATAAATAATCAATGTTTTATTAATTTATCTGTCTGTTTATTTCTTAATTAATAAATGTGGCTATAATTTTATTTTCATTGTTTGATGTTTGCTGTGCTGACAAGATACAATATAATACTTTAGGCTACGGTAAACTAAACTAAGATTAGAGAAATCATCAGAAAAATACTTAAACTAAACTAAAGAAGAAAAGTTATGAAGGCTGATCTGTCAGCTGACTGAACCGCACGCTGTGTTTTTATGTCTGAACACACTGACAACCGAGAAAGAACCAAACAAATGATGTGTGTGTGTGTGTGTGTGTGTGTGTGTGTGTGTGTGTGTGTATAATTACACGTATGTGTCGTCTCAGTCTCTACATGTAAACACACACAGAAGTGAACCTTTAAGTCTCCCTGAAACAGGAAGTAGACTTCAGTTTACTTCCTCATTTTTTACGTGAATCCTGGAGAAACGTTCAGATAGGGAGGGACGACCTCTGAACCCAGAACAGAACCTCTGAACCGGCAGTGTCCAGTCTAACAGCGAACACAGCGACAGAACCTCTGAACCAGCAGTGTCCAGTCTAACAGTGAACACAGCAGCCTATCAGGTGGTTTTCTTGCCGGGTTTGGATCCTGCCGTCCCGGGCTGACTCAGTCCAGTTAGCGCTTCACTGCTGATCAATGTTTCCATCATAAAGTCTGTAAGTCACCTCGGTACTGTGACGTTATTCACTGCTGGTCTCAGAGGCTGTGCTCCAACCCGGTCCGGTCTGGCTGCTCTTTACATCATAAAGTGTAAATCACAGAGTTGAAGCAGTCGGAGGACATCAGAGGTGAAAGCAGCAAATATATTGTGTCTAAAATCTGATACCCCGAGTGCAGGATGACATCATCAGCAAGTTTGTCTGGTATATCAGGAAATGACAAACTCTAAAATACCATGAAGACACTTTGTGTCCGTGTTGGACAGACGCTGGAGGACAGAGGGACACAAACTCTTCATGGAGACTTTAACTGAAAATACATGATGACACTCTGGCGCCACCATTTGCTCATCTGTGTCACTGCAGGTTTCAGTGCTGATAAGAAGCGTTGACTGAATCTGTCCTTTACAGAGTCTTTGTCTCCACCTGGTGGACGATCATGGTCAGGAGAAGAGCTGTGATCCTCCACAAACACAAACCTGCTGACTGTCAGTCTGTGATTTGTTCAACTATACTAAAATACTGAGAGGTTGCATCAAAATATTCTATATCACCAAAGTACAGAGAATGATGTTACCCTGAAACCTGCAGAGACAGAAGTTTTGATAAGCTGAACAACAAAGATTTGAAACTGGCCTTCCTCAATCACACGGCCTTCAGGAAACATAGGAAAAGGAAGACAAATCATTGCATCGTTCCACTCAGGACAATCGGACTAGTGAGTTGCTGCCTCAAGTGAAGTTCAAGTATCTCAGGGTCTTGTTCAGGAGTCACAGGAAAATAGACTGTGAGGTGGACCGGCGGGTTGGTGCGGTGTCTGCGGACCGTGGTGGTCTCGATCTTCCAGTCCATCTACGTTCCAACCCACACCTATGGTCACTGGGCAGTGACTAAAAGATCGAGGATACAGGCGGCTGAAATGAGTTTCCTCTGTCGGCTGTCTGTGCTCAGCTTTAGAGATAGACTGAGGAGCTCATACATCGGGTACTTCAGTGACACGTCACCTGACACACCAGGAGCCTTCAGGCCCCTGAAGGTCCGGAGTCTTTACCCCAACACGAGGAGAACAGCAGGACTCCACAGTGCATGAACCCTTGACCCTGACGAGGGCCACAAACTAAACAACAGAACCAGAACAATCACTTCAGGCCCTCAGTCTGCACCTGAACCGTCAGCTCTGACTCACCTGGGGCTGCTGTGGAGCGAAGGCGCCGAGTTCACTTTGCGGAAGCCGTCTTTGAGGATGGAGCGACGCCACGTCTCTTTCTCCGACCTGGATCGAACCGGAGGGCCGGAGTCGTCTTTGGCGCCACCTCGGAGCCCCGCTCCTGAGGCACTGAGGGTGGTTTCGGAGCGAGACGTCTCCGAGGGGGCAGATGGGTCCGGATGAGCCAGCGGGGCGAAGCTCAGCTCGATGATCTGCTTGGCACTCTCACAGATCTGACTCTGAACACACAAACACGTCAGTCTCACCTGCTGACACCAACATTGTCCATGTGAGGTGACTTCCTGACTCACTCTCTCTTACCTGGATCTCTGGCGTGAGCGTGGGCAGGTCGAAGGTGAACACAGAGGTGGATCCAGACGTCAGAAGGTCGACGCTGTCCAGGCTGCTGTACGAGGTGCCTTTGGCCCGGTGAGACTCCATGATGCTTTCAAAATGACGGCTGAAGGAGTCAAGGTTGCTGTCGGACGGTCGGCGGGGACTGCCGATGGAGATCGGAGACTTGAGGCCGCCATGTGAGTTAGACGCCCCCAACGGCCTGAAAGGGAAACATACACCAAACAGAAGTTCTCCAACATCATCCATAAGTCCACCCTGAGCAATTGGACAGGAAGTTCTACAAACTCTCACCCCTTCAGCAGCAGACTGAACACCTCGTCCTCGTCCTTGGTGGCTCGCTGTCTTTGTTTGTCTCCCAGCATCCGAACACTGGCCCAGCTCACCACTCCTTCCTCCTCCTCCTCTTCCTCCTCATCCTCCTCCTCTTCGTCTCCCTTCCCCCTGGCTGTCCGTGGTTTCGGCGAGGCGTCGGCGGGACTGAAGGAGTTTCCCAGAACACTGCGATTACTCCCGAAGGCTGAGTCTGCCTCCGCCTCCTCGGCTGCCTCGGCCTCCGCCCGCATCACCTGCAGGATAAAAACCAAAGTTTATCATCTGTGAACATCATCTACGTGATAGGAACCAGGTGAAATCTGATTGGATGAAACCGGGTCACCTCGTCCAGGTCGGTCTCCCTGTAGCACCGCAGCGGCACCGCGTCCAGGTCCGTCTCTGAGTATTTGATGGTCTTGCGGATAATGCCGGTCTTGGAGGTGGAGCCTCTGGAGCTGTGGGTCAACAGTTCCACCTCGATCTGCCGCACCTCGTGATGTGACAACTTCGGACCTTCGCTGTCCCGCCCCCTCCTCTGATTGGCTGGTTTTAGATAGAGGGAGGAGGGAGGGGTGGGGCTGGGCGAGCTGCTGGTCGGAGGCGTTGTGGATGGAGCGTCTGCGGGACATTTTTATAAATAACGTTAGAGGGAACATCCAGCCAAGCCAAGCAAGGATAAGTCTGTATGCAGATGATACACTCCTATATATTATGTAAGGAAATATTTATTATTTATTTATGCCCTTTTTACAAATCTCCACCATTCAAAGCACGTCTGTAGTAACAGACTTCACCGGCTCATTATTATTCATGAATGAACACAGATGATGCTGGAGTCACTTTGTTCAATCTTGAACAGTGTCGTTGCATCAAGGGTTGAAGGACAACATATTGATTTATTAAAAACAAACTGATGTTATTGTTTTAACACTTAATTAATTAACACTATAAATAATTTCTAAAATATTTTGTTTGTATTTAGTTATTAACATTTGATAATCAGGACTAACAGCTGATCAAATACAGATATCAGTGTTGATGCTAAAGAAAGAACAGGAAGTGAGTAGTGATGTGTAGTAATACTTGTGCACTGTTAGACCTGTTTTAGCTGATGCTAAGCTGCAGCTAATTGGCTTAGATGAAGCTCCTGAAGCTGCTTGTTTACTTCACTGAGTGGAGAAAGACAGAGGGAATGTTTAATCTGCTGAAAGGAAGAGCGACTGACCAAAAACTACTGCTGAAAAGTACACTGCATATACTACTGATACTACTACTGATGCTACTACTGCTATAATCCCAGTGTGAAGGTGTGAAACTGTTTGGGACACTATCTACAGTACCTACAGTACCTACAGTAACTGCAGTACTAGCAGTATTTATAGTACCTATAGTACTTTCAGTACCTTTACTGTGGGCGCTGTCCTCCGTCTGTCCTCCAAAAAGGAATTCCCACTTGGCTTGAGCGATCTTCTGCGATCGCGAGGACGGAGTTGTCACTGAGCTGCCGTCCGACTGCACGAGGAGGAAAGAAAGAAAAAAAAAAAAGTTTCTTCAGTATTTTTTTTTTTTTTTAAATGGAAACAAAAAATACACATCAGAGCATCAGAAAAAAATAAAGCATCAGTGTTTAATTTGTCTGTTCTGGGCTACTGTAGAAACATCCCAGGTCTACAGGACAGAACGATTATAATGTGACCTACAGAAACCATAACAGCATACAAGACACTTAGTCACTTTAAAATCAGATGTAAATGATCAGAAGAGATTGGTGGCAGTGTTTGAGTCAAGACCACCTAAACCGAGGCCAAGTCATGATCAAGAACGGAGCATATCAACGTTGTACGATGTTGGAGATAATGCTCCACACAGATACAATTTGGCAAAGCAGAGGATGCGTTAAAAAGTTGCAACTGTCATTTCCAGCAAGTTCACAACAGCCATACTCGAATTGAGCCAACACTACCCTGCTGTAGATAATATTTTCCAAACCTCTTTGGGCGAGGGAGACAATGTTGAGTAAAGATTTGGTCAATTCTGAGACGGGACCTTCTAAAAGAACCATCTACACTTACAAAGAAAGAAAGAAACCTATGTTAGCATTAAACAACATACTCCATCAGTCTCAGAGACTGACACACTGCCAAAACCTGATGGGAGCTGTAGTTGTTAAATGCCAACTTGTTGTTTGTTTTGCAAATTTTAGTGTCCAGTTTGACCAAAAGAAGATCTGGTGCAGAAGAAGTTTAGGTTTCTGTCATATATTTATTGTTTTTAAGGTAACAAAAACTTCACACTACACACAACACACATAATCTACAGATTTACCTCCTCACACACACACACACACACACACAGATCCTAGTACTACCCTCATCACTCTCCCACCCAGCCGACCTGTATCCCTGAGCCGGTCTCTGCTGTATCGTGGCTGGAGTGGCTCGAGGTTTCAGGGGACAGACTGCCTGTTACCCCACTGGAGCTTTGAGAGGATGTCCCAGAGGATGTCCCAGAGGATGTCCCAGAGGATGTCCCAGTAGCCCCGCTGTGATCCTGAACCTCCTCCCTCTGATCCTTGGACACACCTATAATTGCCATCTGGTGAACCTGTACTGATAACTTTATTCCTTTGTCTCCTCCGACCTCCCTTGGAGTGTAAACTCCAGAGGTGGACTGTCGGCTGTAGTTTTTGTCACAGAGTTCGTCCCCATGCTGTGTCGATCCAGCCTCCCTCCACTCCTGGTGCCTGGAGGTCCAGCTCACGGGCAATGCTTCTGTGTTTTGGCTTGAGAGAAATCTCCTGGAAAGTTCAGGGCTGTCCCTTGGTGATCTATCTAAGTGGTGATCGTACGGCCTTAGCTCCATGCCAGGTGATTTGCGGCTTCCAGTGTACTGTGGCAGCTGGTAGCGGTGCAGGGTAGTCATATCCTTAGTGGGTGATGTACCCCGTCGCTGCCGTGGGTCTAAGACTGGCGACTGAGAGGTGGCTGCGTGGTGCAACCTAGCTGGCAAGGCTGGGGACGTTGGTGAAGACGATGGGAGTGGTGAGATGCATCCCGGTCTGGTTTGGGGTATTGCTTTCCATCTGTTGTTCTGGTTGTTGGTCTGTAAAGGTTCAGGGGAGCTTTGCCCATGAGCAGTGGCATGAGGTTGGGGTTTGGGACTTTCTGACCTCTGGGATTCAGCTTGAGAAGGTGTCGGAGAGGGAGTCCGTCTGTCTGCAAACACAGTGGACAGTTTGGCAGCCTCCACAGCTAACCTACAAGCTAGTTCAGTGTTCGCGGATGGGGAGACGCTCCTCCTGTCACTGATAGGGCTGACTGCATTGCTGGCTCTGCTACTGCCGCGTGATGTTTTGTGGTGGGTCTTGCTGGATAAGTTATTATTCGCACTGCAGTGTATACTGTCTATAGCATTATTACTGGTGTTGGTGATATTAGCACTATAGCTACTGTTAACACTGTGTTGGGGGTTCCCAGTCCTGGAATGGTGACTGGTAGGGAATATGCTAGTTGGGATCCCATGCTGAATGTCTGTTGGTCTTCCCACAGGTAAAGGTGGATGAAATTTGCTGGCCAACCTAGGGCTCTCGTCCCCAACCCATGACCTTTGCTGGGGCAGGCCATGAGAGCGAGGAGTTGAGGTCAGAGCCGCTGAATAAGAGTAGTTACTGGTGTGGGCAGATAGGTGGTCAGAGGCAGGACTTCTGGGTAGTCCATTCACTGGACTACGGCAGACTCCCCTGTCCAGCTCCAGGGGATGGGCCTTGGATGGCAGGGTGTGGGTGCTGCGGGGCAGGACAGGTGAACCTGTCCAGGACCGGCAGCGAGGGGACTGATAGTGCCTTGGCAAGGTCGGGCTGCGATTCTCTTGGCTGTAACCAACAAATCTGCGCCTGAGTTCTGGTGATCCAAACTCCTCCAAGGCCCTATAGGTGGCATCTCTGGCAACATCCAGGGTAGCCCTCTGCATGTAAGGCGAGCCCCGTGGGGACTGATTCTGTGACGGGTAGGGGTGACTGAGGTAGGCATCGCCCTGCCCTGGCTGTCCGTTGTACCACACTGGGTCGCTCAGTCTCTTCTGGAGATGGGCAGGCCTCAGCTGCCCATCCAACTCACTTTGGTACAGAGAGGTACGGTGGCCCCCCATGCTGTGCACATTAGCTTTCTCTATGTAGCCAAATGTCACCACAGATGTCTTCCCTTCCTCCCCCCCTAACCTTGGGACATCATAGGACCTGCGGTGGCTGGTGGGTGTGGAGGGTACAGTAAGCCTCTCAGAGGGTGTAGAAGATGGGGACATAAACCCCCTACCCCGGTAAGGATCCATGTCAGAGGATCGGGTGCGCATCAGTGAACCATGCTGGCTTGGACTAGTCGCTCCAGGTGCAAGAACCTGGAGTAATTGACTAAAACTGTCATGCAACACATCGTGTTGGTGGACCTGGGTGGGAGACCCTGTAGCATCAGGATTTTGCAGTTGGAAGCTGACTGAGTGTCTGGAGGGGGACTTTGAGGGGGGTACGCTGTGGCCTCCAACCCCAGTGTGGTGCTGAGAGGCTCGAGAAAGCTCCGGACTGTGGTTGAGGCTGGAGCGGGAGTGAGGGAGGACATCCGGGCACTGAAGCATCAGGTGACCAGTCCCATCATCTCTTCTCCCCAGAACCTTCCCTTCCTCCTCAGCAACAGACCTCACCTCAACGTAGAGGTGGAGGACTTTACCTGCCTGAGACATGTTGGCACCTTAGTCACCTAAAGGTCCTGATCTCCCTTTTTCTGGTGACCTTTGCTAGTTGTGCAAATGATCCCTTGACATCCTGGTACCCAGAAGAGTGCTAAAATGTTTGACGAGGGTCAGAAGTGGAACCAGACTACCAGGTCTGTCCTCCATGTGCTCATCCACTCGTCAACCTGCATCAGGAAGCAGAGATACAAAGAAGACAAAGTTGGTCATTACAGACATTCCTAAGAAAATCCTCACAGCATTCAAGACAGCAGAGTCATTTATAAGTTTTATTGTTCTACTTTTAACTTTCTTAAATATCACAACACCCTTTCCATGACACACAGTCTTCCCATCATTAAAAAACAAGTTAAAACATCTTCAGATTCATCCTACCAGAGTCCAGGAACTGCTACCTCTAGAGGTCCTTCAGTGGGCTATTTAAATATCCACACAGGTTTGTGTTGTGCTGCTGTGACAATCAATAACTGTTAAAACTAAAATCATCCTTCTACTAAAATGATTCCAGATATTACCCGCAGTCATTAATCATGAACGTTCAGACGTCTCTTGAGGCAACAATAAAAGGCACTCTCATGTTCTTGGTGTTACTAAAGGAGGTCTCCACCCTTCTAGCCATAAAGCTTGTGGCTGGTGATAAAGTTTGACCCTTAACACTTCAACAGTCCTCTGAATCTTCTATGTAGGTCAACGAGACAAACTGGTTCATTGCTACGATCAGAAACCAAAGACCTCTCATGTTTTATTCATTGGAGGCAGAGGGCAAGTCCAACACAACGGACTGCCGTTTGTCGTGTTAAAGGAGGGTGATCACTCACTAATAAACATTCAGACCAATGCTACAGCTACAGTAATGTTCCAGTAGTTATTTAGTTACTTTGACTATCAGTCCAAAGAACTGCTGGCGTTCCCATGAGGCCACAGTGTCCATTGCATTCAACAGAGTAACCATTAAGCCTTCATCAGCTCCTACATTACTTAAGATGTTGCAGTGGTTATTCTAGGGTCATTTAGAAGGTTCTAGTAGTCATTAAGGGAGTTCTAGGAGACCTTAAGGACCACTTTGGAGACCTTTAAGAGGCTGGTGGTCTTTGAAGAGGTCCTGTGCTGATTTTAGATGTTTTAGATGTCCCTTAAGAGGTTCTCGTTGCCACTGAAATGGTTGTAGTACTTCTTTACAATGTTCTAGGGTTCCTTTTATAGGTTTTAGTTGTACATAAAAATCTGTACATAAAAAGCCTTTAAGACAACCGTGTCCGTATAAAAAGGTCAGATGTCGTCATAACTACATGATCATGTGTGTCTTTGATCATCCTCCAACATGGCGGCCAGCAGACGCCACATGAGTTTAAATTCTTCTATTAATAGATGAGGAAATCCGCTTGTTGCTCTGGTGTTCAGTACGAGCGGTCTGATTTGCAAACCCTTTTCTCGAGTATCGCGTTTCTCCGTGTTGTCTGTCTGCAGTTTCAAACTGTCTTTTACAGTAAATCCACAGCCGTCCTCCTCAGATGGAGGTCACTGATTTAGATCATCAGTCATGTGACAACAACACACTGAGCTGCAGGAAACACACTAAAGGCTGTTGAAGATAACATTGATTTCTGATCTCTGACAGCTCCGGGAACTGACAAGGACGTTAACACTGAGGTCAAGAGTCACTCCCATATGACTGATCGATAATGAGGGTGCCACATCAAAACGGACGTGCTACACAGCGAACCAGTTCACACCACAGGAAGTTCAAAGTGTCGTTACAGTATTTAATTTGACAGTTATATAGTAATATTGTATATAGTTGCTGAAGTAGCAACAACCAGGTATATATTTCAATCCATTTACGACAACAAAAACAAGCTGAGTCCACAGCAAAGACAAAGAGCATCATGGGTATCATCTGGAAGATGTTACAGCATGAAAACAATGTTTTATCTTGATACTTTGATGTCTGTTAATGTGCTATGGAAACTATACTTCCAGACTGAAGCACCTGTTATTAAACCAAACCTGATCTGCAGCATCGCTCTTCAGTTGGACTGTATCGTTATTATTTCGTACCATTAATGAATTCATGTCTGTTCTCATGACGTGATCATAGCAGAGGTTCAAAGACTGTTTGAGGGAGGAGGTCGATAACGTGGCGATGTGCTGCCTCACTTACACACATTTATTCTGTTGTCATGAAGATTAAAACAAGAAGTTAGTCTCCAAACAATGTGATGATGCTACCTGATGGTCCAAAAGATCAGACAGGTGACTCTACTTGACTCTTTTGTCTGTATAAAGACCAGCTGCTGCAGGTAAGACTGTGGAGGGAAAGTACCTTAATAAAGGACCTGACCAGGAAAAATGACTTGAGACTCTTTCTACAGGACAGTAACGTGTTCTTTTCTTTACTCGTATATATTCAGAGGCTGGAGAACATCAGGTTACATCTGTGATGAACTCAAAGCCAACAGCACATGAACACAGTTTCTGTCTGAAGCTGGACAGCTGGTGAACCTGAAGACCGACGGGCAGCAGAGATGAAAAGACGTGATCTGGATCTGACACTTCCTGTGGATTAGACAGGGTGGGGATGACTGCCTGGCTCAAGGGCACTGTGACAGAGTTACGTCCATCAGGGAGGACCTGACTGAAACAAGTCTTAGAACCCTCTCTGGGATGCCTGAGGGATTTCTGGGAAATGTAGGAAATCAGTAAGTGAGGCAGACACAGGGTGAGAGGTCATAGTTCAGCTGGCTCAGGTGAGCCCAGAACCAGACTGCTGGGGAGCCATGATGAACTTCTCTTGGTGTTTTTGGTGCATAACAACATCGAGTATTACAACATATTAGAAACATATGAACAATATGTTTGTTCACAGTCTGCAACATGTTTAATGAAGGTATTTAACTAAAGGTGTGTGTTCATGTTAATGCGTGACATCAGGGACGACATGATTTATTATTATAACTCACGTTATTTCTTAATGCTGCTGTTCATCTTTGTGTCTCTGAACTGAACTGGTCTGTGCAGGTGCAGCTCCACCTGACCCGGGTTCAGACACACTCTGAACACACGACAACTTCCTGAATGAAGGAAGTGTGTGCTGCTCGTGGTGTGAGTCTGTGTGTGTGTGTGTGTGTGTGTGTGTGTGTGCGTGTGTGTGTGTGTGTGATTAGCACACAGTTAGCCCTACTTTTCCTGGACTCTGCTAATAGGATTCCCCCTCCTCCCCCCTCCTCCTCCCCCCTCCCAGCATGCACTGCTCAATCCACCGGCACACACACTGAAGACAGACGTATGCACACACACATATACACACACACACACAGCTGTAACCTTACCTGTGTGTCCCGGCGTCCTCGCTCGCCGCTGCAGTGTCGTCCCTCGAGTTGCCGTGGTAACCTCCTTTTCCTCTCTCTCTCTGTTTAGAGTAACCTCGTTCTATCGTCCCTCCTCTCTCTCTCTCTGAACACTTGTTGTCTGCAGCAGCAGAGCCGGCTCATCATGGATTTACAGACCCGACTCAGCTTCTCCTCCTCCGGCTCCTCCTCTTCCTCCTCCTCCGGCTCCTCCTCTTCCTCCTCCTCACCCCCCTCCCTCCACCTTCGATGTCTATCAATCAGCTGACCTCCCCGCCCCGTCTTCTTGGCAGCCTGCCAGCCAATCGGCTGCCTGCAGACCTGGACTTTCAGCCAATGAGGTGCAGCAGATGAACTGCTTTAAAGGCCAAACAATAACAATGAATGACACAGGACACGCCCCCAACAGTGATGTCACAACGCATTACAGTACAGGTGTATGTCAGAGGAGTGGCTAGTTCACTGTCTGTTATAACATCAGGATAGACCTGAAAGACTTCTCCTCCTCCTCCTCCTCCTCCTCCTCATCTCCCAGACAGTGTTCAGTGTGTCTGTTGGATCGTCTTCCTGACGTCAGTGTGCTGATTTTACCTTTTGGAAACCAACGATCCAGAAATGATTCCTGTCCTGTCATCGTCACTGTCGTCGTTGTCGTTGCCTCTTCACAGATCATGTTTAACTTTTAAACAATCAATAAAAATAATAAAAGGTCTGATTCTACAGGAGCCCAGAACAAACAAGCTTCAGTGTCTGTCGCTGCAGTTTCTCTAATGCACAAGGAAGGAGAGTGAGGCGAGGGGGTCACAACCAGTGTCAGACTGAGCAACACACTGGACACCACCATTTGTAGACCTGCCTCCTTCGTCTGTGTGAAGTCAGAATAAATATGAGTTGGTCAGACCAAAGAAGAACGTGGTATTAACCACCCAGCCAAAGTTGAATGATTAAAAATATCAACAAGTTTATGAACTTGCCAAAATCAGGTAAAAATGAATCCTCAGCTCCAGGACTGTGGGGGCGTGGCTTCAACGCATGGGGGCGTGGCTTCAACAAAGTCTTTTCACGTGTTTTCAGCAACTATCTTACAACATATTTATTGTGTTTGGAAAGAAATGTCAGAACTGACTTTACACATTGACACCAGACTAACATCAGACTAGAACCGAACTAAGACCAGACTAATAATTAAATAATAAATAATTTAAAGATCAGCTGTTGAAATATTGAGTTGAAATAAATCAATAGATTGATCAGTGTCCTCAGTTGTAATGTGAGCTGCTCTCACTTTAAAGGTCGCTCGACCTTCAGCATCCCTGGTCCTAGTCCCGGGTCCTAGTCCCGGGTCCTAGTCCCGGGTCCTAGTCCCTGGCCCTAGTCCTAGTCCCGGTCTCTGGTCCTAGTCCCTGACCCGGTCCTAGTCGCTGGTCCTAGTCCCGGGTCCTAGTCCCGGTCCCTGGTCCTAGTCCCGGACCCGGGTCCTAGTCCCGGTCCTGGTCCTAGTCCCTGGCCCTGGTCCTAGTCCCTGGCCCTGGTCCTAGTCCCGGGCCCTGGTCTTGGTCCCTGACCCGGTCCTAGTCCCGGTCCTAGTCCCGGTCCTGTCTCTACACTCTGTGTTTGACATCAGCCTGCCAATCTCCTTTCAGAGAAGCGTCGTTTTACCGTTCGGCTCAGTTCTTGGCCCGGTAAACAGGGTCTCAGGTTGAACCCAAAGCCTTTTAAACGATCACGGGACGTCGGTTTTCAGTTCGGCTCCTTCACAGTCCACCAAACATCACCACCACCCACCGTATGTCCACCAAACATCACCACCACCCACCGTATGTCCACCAAACATCACCACCACCCACCGTATGTCCACAAACATCACCACCACCCACCGTATGTCACCAAACATCACCACCACCCACTGTATGTCACCAAACATCACCACCACCCACCGTATGTCCACTTTCCGCCGCTCGGCGGGGCGGAGCGCACGGAGAGGACGGCTGTGACCGGGACATTTACCGGGACTACCGGCGGTGTGCTGCGTTCATGTGTGAGCCGAAGTAACGAGGAGAGGCTCGTGACCCCGCAGAGACCCCCGGTGCTGTGCACGTGTTCATATAAAGCGGTAACATCAAAGAAACCGTTAAAGTCGGTGTTTTTTCAAAGGAGCTCCGCGCGCCGCTCACTCACCTCCAGCAGCGGGGCGCCACGAGCTCAGCGACCCGTGCGACACCCCGCGAGCCCCGGCGTGGACCCGGAGTCACCCGGTGGGTCCATTTAACGTCTCACGGTGTCGGCAGCGAGCGAACCGACGAGCACACAGCGGGCAGAGGAACGGCTAGCTGAGGCACGTTACATGCCGGTGTCGGGGGAGTGCGGGCGGTCCGGTTCGGTTCGGTCCGGGTTCTTCTTCTTCTTCTGTTGTTTCTTCTTCTGTTGTTTCTTCTTCTGCTGACATTAGTTTACGTTCTCCACGGTGACTTCAACTTCCGCATCGTTTAGGTGACGTAACACCGACGCAAGGTACGTCAGAGCGGACCGACGCAAAAAGACACTGAGCGGAGTACCAGGGCCACGAGCCGAGCACAGCCGAACACAGCCGAACACAGCCGAGCACAGCCGAGCCGAACACAGCCGAGCACAGCCGAGCCGAACACAGCCGAGCACAGCCGAACACAGCCGAGCCAAACACAGCCGAACACAGCCGAGCACAGCCGAACACAGCCGAACACAGCCGAGCCGAGCACACCCGAACACAGCCGAACCGAACACAGCCGAACACAGCCGAGCACAGCCGAGCCGAGCACAGCCGAACACAGCCGAGCCGAACACAGCCGAGCACAGCCGAGCCGAGCACAGCCGAACACAGCCGAGCCGAGCACAGCCGAGCACAGCCGAGCACAGCCGAGCCCAGCCGAGCCGAGCACAGCCGAGCCCAGCCGAGCCGAGCACAGCCGAGCCGAACACAGCCGAGCCGAACACAGCCGAACATAGCCGAACATAGCCGAGCACAGCCGAGCACAGCCGAATACGTGAATACGTGTAAAACATGAGCGAAGAAAAAAACAGATTAAAAACATTAAAAACATTGAAAACATTAAAAACATTGAAAACATCGAAATCAGATTAAAAATAGATTAAAAATTAAAAACAGATTAAAATAGATTAGCACAGATTAAAAACAGATTAAGTCTGAATGTCCTTGTGTTGTCTCAGAGACTCATCGCTGCTTCGTGTTTGCACATCAGAATAACTTCATCTAGTTACAGTCACGCAAACAACAGCCGAGTGTGTATGAGTTTAACATGTTAGATGATCAATGTGATCAATATAATTCATGTGAAAGTACCGTATGAATGCATACATTACAGTGTTATACTGTGTCTAATCTAAAACACTTTGTGTCTTTAAATGTTGTTACCAGTAAATATAAATAACATTATGTATATATAATAATATATAAAAAAGAATAATAATATAATATATAGAGTTTTACTGTAAAACAAAACTGTTGTTGTTACAGTATTAAAATGTTTTCTCCATCAAAAGAAACGCTATGTTTCAGTATAATTAACATGAAGATATCATATGAATTATTAATAATGAGGGAAATATATAAATATTAGTGTTTTACTATAATTAACAGTTTATCATTTTTCTGTATGCAGGAAGAAAACAAACCGTCAGGCTGCCAGAATTTACTGTAATAAACATGACGTCACTTTTTCTGATTTTACAGGAAAAGGACCAGACTGAAGCTCCACTGCGACCCTGATGAGGGTCAGCGGTCCCAGATGATGGATGTATGATGGATGGATGATGGATGGATGGATGGATGTATGATGGATGTATGATGGATGGATGGATGGGTGGATGTATGTATGATGGATGTATGATGGATGTATGATGGATGGATGGATGTATGATGGATGGATGTATGTATGATGGATGTATGATGGATGGATGGATGTATGATGGATGGATGTATGATGGATGGATGATGGACTTATGATGGATGTATAGATGGATGGATGATGGACTTATGATGGATGTATGGATGTATGATGGATGGATGGATGATGGATGTATGGATGGATGGATGGATGGATGGATGGATGATGGATGGATGTATGATGGATGGATGTATGATGGACGTATGATGGACGTATGATGGATGTATGATGGATGGATGGATGGATGATGGATGTATGGATGGATGGATGATGGATGGATGGATGATGGATGGATGATGGACGTATGATGGATGGATGGATGATGGATGTATGATGGATGGATGGATGATGGATGTATGGATGTATGGATGATGGATGTATGATGGATGTATGATGGATGGATGGATGATGGATGTATGGATGTATGAATGATGTTTGATGGATGATGTATGTTTGATGTTTGATGGATGTATGATGGATGGATGGATGATGATGTATGGATGGATGGATGATGGATGGATGGATGGATGGATGTATGATGGATGTATGATGATGTATGGATGGATGGATAGATGGATGATGTATGATGTTTGATGGATGATGATGTATGGATGGATGATGATGTATGGATGGATGGATGATGGATGGATGGATGGATGGATGTATGATGGATGTATGATGATGTATGGATGGATGGATGATGGATGGATGGATGGATGGATGTATGATGGATGTATGATGATGTATGGATGGATGGATGATGGATGGATGGATGGATGGATGGATGGATGGATGGATGGATGATGTATAATGTATGTTGGATGATGTTGGTACTGACGATTTGTTTAGCAGCAGCGACGGTTTCAGTCCTGAGGGTACAAACCACGGTGACATGACAAACATTTGCCAGCAGCATGTTGTGTTCTCTGTGTGTGTTTACAGCATATTAAGCAAATTAAATGTTTGTTTGTTCTGAGGGTTAAACGATGAGGCCATATGAGGACATCATGCTGATGATGGACAAACTTGACTTCTTGACAAGCTGTCTAAAACCTGGACGTAGTCTCCGTGACATCCCCGCAGACTGTCTAAAACCTGGACGTGGTCTCCGTGACGTCCCCGCAGACTGTCTTAAACCTGGACGTAGTCTCCGTGATGTCCCTGCAGCTCTTCTGTTTGCCTGTGTGAGGACGTTACTGCTGATGGCACCTGGGGATATGGGGAATTCACAGGAATTTCCAGGAGAGTAACTCAAGCTTGTCAGACAAAGTCTTTTATTTTGAAGGGACTCTTATTTTGAAAGCCTTTTGTCTTGTCTACCTGTCTGTGTTTGTTGAGAGAGAAGGATAAAATGATATTATTATTGCTATTATACAGAGTTCAAAAAAGGTAATCACAGAGACTACGTCCAGGTTTTAGACAGTCTGCGGGGACGTCACGGAGACCACGTCCAGGTTTTAGACAGTCTGTGGGCACGTCACGGAGACCACATCTCTCTGTACGTTTGATTTGATTTGAATAACTAATAATATAATCTGAATAAAACAAACAGAATTTAAATCTGTTTCACGGAAAAAAACAGCCCACAGGTAACAGGTGTGTCCCTGAGTCCCGCCCCTCGCGAAGCCCCGCCCCCTGAGTAAGCTTTAATTAGCAGCCAGGTGAGCGGACAGAGCCAGACTGGAGGAGGAGACAGACGGTGTGTTGTTCACACACCTCATCAGACACACACAGATGGACGTCATGCACCTGAACGGGACACACCTCCACCTGCCGCTGGCTGAGTTCGGCTTCGAGCGGCGCTTCGACGAGCGAGGAGCCATCGCGTGGATGCAGGAGAACTGGTGAGCGTTCACTGACCCGCACTCTGCGGGAACTCTGGGTTTCGGCTCGTTAAAACTCGTTTCAAGGCGGTTTCGGGGTGTTTACGGTCCGGTCTTTGTCTCGGCACCGGGACATTCACCGGAACCGGTTTGATCATACTGATACTGAGCGCGCGGAGAGAGGCTGATGAGCCAATCAGAAGTGAGTTTGATGGAGGACAGGTAGATCATTGAAAGTTATTGATGAGCCCATATTAGGTTTCGACGGAAACATTAAAGGAATGTGACAGCAGGTGAGTGACGTCACTCGCTGGGGTGTTAAGGTGATGAAATATTAAAGTGTGTGTGTGTGTGTGTGTGTGTGTTCTGATTGAGTGGCTGACATAATGACTCCTGTCTTACCTGTTCCCCTTCATGCCTCAGGTGTTCAGTCTCTGTCAGGTACCTGCTCAGCAACATGTGTGGAGTTTTGGTCTGCTGTTGCTTAGCAACAGAGTGACTGCTCAGGTGTGTTTGTGATTTAAAATAAAATAACTTTATGACAGAATCAGATTAATTAAAATAATAAAAAATTAAAATTGAGCCATGTTTTATTTCATTAGATTGTTTGTTTAATGAAACGTCATTAACGTCTCCGTCTACCTGACGAACTTAAACTGAACGAACACCTGTCTTAGTCTGAGGGTCCGGTCCAAACGTGTCCGCCATGATGAGAGTTTGAATCCAGCTGACATGTTAGGCAGTGTGTTATTTACCTTCTGTAGTACCCACAGAGGTCAGAGGTCACAGCCTGGCTGCTCCAGTCTGCAGCGTGTCAGAAACACGACGTTCATTTAAAATATTGCATGTTGTGTGCACAAATGTTTCTGCATGTTGGTCGTGTTCCCTCCCGACGCTGTTATCTCCACTTTGCAGTGATTGCAAGTCGCCCTGTTGACGTCTGTTTTGGTGAAATGCAGCCAAACTTTGGAGCGTTTGAACCGAGTGGGTGACATTGTTTCGTCTGTATCGTGCTTTCTGGAATCGATAAGAGAATCGTTAGATAAACTGTCTGTATTTTAACCTGTTTTAATGTATTCTTGTAATTTTTTTTGTTTTTGTTATTTGCTGTCTACTTTTATTTATTGTAAGGAGTCCCTGGGTGACAGAAAGGCGCCTATGAAATAAAATTTATTATTTTTATTATTATTATTACATGAACTGCCAAGCGATTCCATGAAATTGAAACACACAGAACCGGTTCTCGACAAGAACCGGTTCTCGATACGTGTTGCCGTGATGTCACACTCTGATCATTGTGTGTGTTGTGTTGTTGCCTGTGTTCTCTGCGTTCACACACAGAGTCCAAACTGTTTGGAACTGTGCCATCCAGCGTCCTGCAGATCCTCATGAAGTTCCCGTTGCTGATTCCTCAGAGATCTTTGCCATAACTTGCTAATATGTTTGTGTGTGAGTGGACAGGAGGGTGAGCGAGCATAGCAGCTAACAAACACTTCATCTGCTTCTGTGACAGCTGGACAATATTCATTATTACTGACACTCTGACTGATGATGACGTCACATTCTTCTCACCGCGTGACGTTTTTCATTGAGGTCAGGAAAGGTGGTTAGGAAGGAGCTGACTGTTTGACTCTCAGTCTCAGTGTTGGACTCGTGTGTTTCCTCCTGCAGGTGTACGTCCTTCGTGTTCAGCGCTCTGTACGCCGCCCTGGTGTTTGGAGGGCAGCGCTTCATGAAGCCTCGACCCAAACTGAACCTGCGGCGGCCGCTCATCCTGTGGTCACTCAGCCTCGCCGTCTTCAGGTAAGCACACACCTGTGACACCTCCTCCACCTGTGACACCTCCTCCACCTGTGAGTCTTCAAATGTCCACGCTGACCGAGGTTGTTACTGTTTAGCTGTCTCCATGGTAACGACTCTGTGTGGGTGACGTGTCGCCGCCCTCTGAGAACCATACACACAAAGTACCTGTAATGTGTACTTATATTTGGACTCCAGGTGTTGACGTGTTCCTGTCGTCTGTGTTTTTGTCGGCAGCATCATCGGCGCCGTTCGGACCGGCAGCTACATGTTTCACGTCCTGAGCAGCAGCGGCTTCAAACGCTCCATCTGTGACCAGAGCTTCTACAACGGGCCGGTCAGCAAGTTCTGGGCGTACGCCTTCGTCCTGAGCAAAGCTCCAGAGCTCGGTCAGTCCTTACATAACGTCTGTACGAGGGCCCGCCCCCTCAGGTAGCCCCGCCCCCTCAGGTAGCATCACTAACACTCATTAAACCCTGTGTTCTGTCTGTCAGGCGACACGGCGTTCATCGTGCTCCGGAAGCAGAAGCTGCTCTTCCTGCACTGGTACCACCACATCACCGTGCTGCTGTACTCGTGGTACTCCTACAAAGACATGGTGGCTGGCGGCGGCTGGTTCATGACCATGAACTACGCTGTGCACGCGCTCATGTACAGCTACTACGCCGCGCGAGCTGCCGGCGTGCGCGTGCCGCGGCCCTTCGCCGTGCTCATCACCAGCGCTCAGATCAGCCAGATGGCGATGGGGCTGACGGTGAGCGGCCTCGTGTACCGCTGGCTGCAGCACGGCGACTGTCCATCCAGCATCAACAACATCATGTGGGCGTCGCTCATGTACCTCAGCTACCTGCTGCTCTTCGCCAACTTCTTCTACAACACGTACCTGCGCCGCGACGCCGACTGCAAGGCCAAGAAGACGGAGTAGACGCCGCCAGGGGCATTGTGGGACATTCTTCACCATGACTGATACTTAAGCTGCGAACGGTTAACAGAGAAATGTAGTCAGAGCAGACTGACAGGTTCAGGTGAGCAGGAAGTGTAAGACAGGAAGTCCTTATTTGGTGTAAATGATTTTATAAGTTAAAACAAGGTTTAAAGAAAAGGTCAAAGGTCGACGGAAAGTGGTTTCACAAACACACAGTGACATTCCCGCAGGCCACACCCACCCTGCTCGTACTGGTTCACCTGGTTTCACCTGAACACACCTCCAATCACACAGCCAATCAGGAGGCGGCGACGGTTTGTTAACGTTAGCTCCTGTTAGCTCCTGTTAGCTGGGTCAGTGTTGTTGTCCAAATCTGATTATTTATTGATTTGTTCGTATTTATTTGACTCATGATGGCAGCCAATCAGGCGCTGGAGAAGTCTCAAAACACGCGTTTCACTTTTCTTAATATGGGTCATGTTACTCACATGAATATTTCTGATCCTTGTTTTGCACCAGAGACTTTATTAATATTAACGATGATGATGAAGTTCATTGTGTGATTTGTCGATGAATGAGACGAACAGTCGATGTAACTTTAAAACCTTTTATTTATGAATAAAGAATGAGTTTGTACGTCTGTGCTGCTTCCTCATCTCAAATGTTTCCTGAGGTCAAATAAAATATTTCTGCTGTTCAAACAGAAACATGAATAATACATCAGAACTCCACATGAAGCTGATGTTTGTATGAAAGTGACCTGAGCATTATAACAGCATTATACATTTACAACGTTAAATCAACATTAATGTAACTTTAATAAACGTCTGTGACCTCCTGCTGACCCACACTGACCTGTGATCAGGTGACCCACACTGACCTGTGATCAGGTGACCCACTCTGACCTGTGATCAGGTGATCCACACTGACCTGTGATCAGGTGACCCCCTCTGACCTGTGATCAGCTGAACGGTGTCTCTGTCATTCGTACGTCTGTTCTCACACTATGTAACTCATGTTAGCTCAGTTTGTTAGCTGCTGTTGGGGACCTGGCTGCTGATTGGCTGCTGGGGACCTGGTTGATGATTGGCTGCTGGGGACCTGGTTGATGATTGGCTGCTGGGGACCTGGTTGATGATTGGCTGCTGGGTTTCAGGTCAGGGTTGTTTCTGCTCCATCTCCCTCCAGCTCTTCCACAGCAGCAGATCTCGACTCTTCCCAAAAGCAACAAGGCAACGAGGCAACTTCAGCCCATTAAACTGACCCACGCCGTCATTATAGCCCATCGCCAGCAACATGGTGACGTTGCCTAGCAACCAGCAATACAGTCAGTCAGTGACAGCATCAGTCAACCAGAAACAGACAGGACAGGTGTGTGTGTACCTGTGCGGTATGAGGTCAGCTCCTTCCCACTCAGACTGTTGGCGATGTTGGTAACGGCGACGCCGGCGTGCAGTCCAGCATGGTACGCCATCTTGGGCTCGTTCACGTCGGCACAGTCGCCCACGGCGAAGACGTTGGAGAAGCCTTGGACCTGCAGGTGAGCGTTCACCTTCAGAGCTCCGTTATCAGCCAGAGAGCCAGCTGCCAGCACAAACACATGTTTAAAGTGTGATTGACAGGCCAGACAGCCAATCACAGAGTGTTTGACTGAACCCAAATAAAGAAACACTGACACCTATTGGTCACCAGGTCGAACTGCACCAGACCTGAGAGGTAACTAAGTACATTTACTCAGAACAGCGTCTGAGGGTGGAGCCTGTTCTGTTGTGGGTGGAGGTCTGCTTGCACTCACAGAAGCTGGAGGCGTAGGCTGCAGAGTTGATCTTGAGTCCGGTGCAGCAGATGATCAGGTCCGTGGTCAGCCTCTCTCCTTTATCTGTGGTGACCACCGTGTTCTTCTGGGTCACGTTGAGCTGCAGCTCCGTCAGGTCGGACACTTTGTGACCTACGACACAACAGGTTCATTAAGGCCGACACTTCCTGTGCAGGAGCTCGCTGCTTGTTCCTGAACATCTTCATACCCAGCAGCAGCTCCACTCCTTTCTGCAGCAGAACCTCTTTGGCCTCCTGTCTGACGCTGGGCAGCAGCTCCGGGTCAGCCAGCCCGATTCTGGAGTGGATCAGAACCACCTGAACAAAACATGAGAATAAACTTTAGAGGTGCTCGTACAATACTAACAGGACGACAGAACCAATCCTCTGCAGGTTACTCAACAATCACAATGCAACAATCCACCGGTCCATCTCGCAACCCATCACACATAAACAAGACCAGAATCACATGAACAAGACCAGAATCACATGAACAAGACCGGAATCACATGAACAAGACCGGAATCACATGAACAAGACCGGAATCACATGAACAAGACCGGAATCACATGAACAAGACCGGAATCACATGAACAAGACCGGAATCACATGAACAAGACCGGAATCACATGAACAAGACCGGAATCACATGAACAAGACCGGAATCACATGAACAAGACCGGAATCACATGAACAAGACCGGAATCACATGAACAAGACCGGAATCACATGAACAAGACCGGAATCACATGAACAAGACCGGAATCACATGAACAAGACCGGAATCACATGAACAAGACCGGAATCACATGAACAAGACCGGAATCACATGAACAAGACCGGAATCACATGAACAAGACCGGAATCACATGAACAAGACCGGAATCACATGAACAAGACCGGAATCACATGAACAAGACCGGAATCACATGAACAAGACCGGAATCACATGAACAAGACCGGAATCACATGAACAAGACCGGAATCACATGAACAAGACCAGAATCACATGAACAAGACCGGAATCACATGAACAAGACCGGAATCACATGAACAAGACCGGAATCACATGAACAAGACCGGAATCACATGAACAAGACCAGAATCACATGAACAAGACCGGAATCACATGAACAAGACCAGAATCACATGAACAAGACCAGAATCACATGAACAAGATCATCACGCATGAACAAGACCGGAATCACATGAACAAGACCGGAATCACATGAACAAGACCGGAATCACATGAACCCCCTCCATCAGAGTTGTTAAGATTCAGCGGGTCGTTAAGGACACCTGTGAGTCGTTAAGGACACCTGCGGGTCGTTAGGGACACCTGCGAGTCGTTAAGGACACCTGCGAGTCGTTAAGGACACCTGTGACACGTTAAGGACCTGTTAGGGTCACATGGTGTCGATGGAAGTGATTCCATCGTCAGTGGCTGGGAAATGAACAGAACCTGTGTGTGACGTCTCTCATGCTCCGTCCACTCTTCATACTGTGACTGGCTGTAACCCGCTGAGTCACATGTCACAGAGCTAAACAAGAAACTAAGCAACCAACGGATACTCTGACTGGTCCTACTCTCTGTGAGCAGCAGTGTAATACACCTTCAAATAACATGTGATCTCAGAGGTCAGAGGTCAGACTGACGCTCACCTTCTTGTCTGGATACTCCGTCTTGATCTCAGCAGCCATCTCCACACCAGTCGACCCTCCTCCGACCACCAACACCGAGTCTGCTGCCTGGACCTGAACACACACACACACACACACACACACACACACACACACACACACACACACACAGGTTGCACGGATGTTAAGCTCTGCTGTCCTGTCCGTCCTCTCCTGTCCTGTCCTGATGTCGTACCTGCTTGACAAAGTCCTCGTACGTCTGCACGGCGGTCTGATGCGACGCCGTAGTGTTGAACTTCCCGGGGAACGCTCCGTCAGTCCCGGTGCACAGGATGAGGTGGCTGTACTGGATCTCCTGCAGCACAGTGCAAACATGGAAGTACAACCAACAACCACTAGATGGCAGCAAAAGCAGCTGTGTGCTTCCTGATTGGCTGCAGACAATAAACAAGATTTAAAAGCTGTAATGAGTCTATATGTTCAATCATTTACGACAAAGATAATCATCATCAGGACAAAACTAAAAAGATTGTTAAAGAACTCAAATAACAGAAAACTGTCATTTAAATTCAATAATTACAAATGATTTATATTTATTGACGTTTTTTCTGAATCTGATTCATTCAATTAGAAAAAGTCTGAACATTCATTGTTAGCTTAGCACAAAGACTGGAAGCAGGGGGAAACTGTTAGCCTAGCTCCATTAAACATTAAACTTAATTTGATTTATATAAAACATTCTCAGATATGTTATTAACAGACGTCCTCACCCTCCCTCCCTCCAGGACCACCACCTGTCGGTCGGTGTCGACTCGCTTCACTCGACCTTGAACAAAATGGCCTCCGAACGTCTCCGTGTACGGGATGAAGGTTCTCTGAGCGAAGCCTGCAGGGCGCCACGGGTCAGAGGTCAGAGGTCACATTATCACACACACACACAGAGTTCACCGCGACAATAAAAAACAACAAAAACAGAATATCAAATATAAAAATATTGAAAATAAAGTTATAATTTGAAAAAAGTACAAATGGACTAAAGTAATGAAACTAATTTAGAAAAATAAGAAATTAAATATCGGAATAAAAATTAGATTTTTATCGTCGTACCGGTCTGCACGGACGCTCGGAGCGCCGCCACGTTGTGATGAAAAGCGTCTCTCATGTCGATCAGAGTGAAGTCGAGTCGCAGAGATTTCAGCTGCTGAGCCGCCGCGACGCCGCCAAATCCACCGCCGACAACCACGACGTGAGCGCCCTCTACTGACGACGACTGAGCGCCCATTGCTGCGAGGACAGAGACAGACTGGATGACATCACAGAGTCTGACACTGTAAAAAGTTAAAGTGTAGTGTTAGTGTAGTACTCAAACCAACTTCAAGTATCCAAAGTAGAAAGTAGCAGAAAACCAGAAAACACTTTCAGCAGAGTAATCTCAGCTGTAATACTCTCAGCTGTAATACTGTCACTTGTAGTACTCTCAGTTGTAGTACTCTCAGCAGTAAAACTCTCAGCTGTAGTACTCTCAGCTGTAGTACTCTCAGCTGTAATACTCTCAGCTGCAGTACTCTCAGCTGTAGTACTCTCAGCTGTAATACTCTCAGCTGTAGTACTCTCAGCTGTAATACTCTCAGCTGTAGTACTCTCAGCAGTAATACTCTCAGCTGTAATACTCTCAGCTGTAGTACTCTCAGCAGTAAAACTCTCAGCTGTAATACTCTCAGCTGTAGTACTCTCAGCTGTAGTACTCTCAGTTGTAGTACTCTCAGTTGTAGTACTCTCAGCAGTAGTACTCTCAGCTGTAATACTGTCACTTGTAGTACTCTCAGCTGTAATACTGTCACTTGTAGTACTCTCAGCTGTAATACTGTCAGTTGTAGTACTCTCAGTTGTAGTACTCTCAGCAGTAGTACTCTCAGCTGTAGTACTCTCAGCTGTAGTACTCTCAGCTGTAGTACTCTCAGCTGTAATACTCTCAGCTGTAGTACTCTCAGCTGTAATACTCTGAGCTGTAGTACTCTCAGCTGTAATACTCTCAGCTGTAGTACTCTTAGCAGTAGTACATGTAGTAACAGTACATATTTGTAATATTTGGCGTTTCACAGATTACTCTTTAACAGAAGTACATTCGTAGTATAAGTACTTGTGTTTATATTTTATGTAGTACATATAGTACTTTTTACTTCAGTACAGACAGGAGTACTTCAAGTGTTGTAGTACTACCCTGGGTGCTTTAAGGCAGTATTTCTACACATGACGTGTTGCTACATAACAACGTGACGTAACAAGGACACAGAGACCGGAAGTGGACTCACCTGCTGCAGGTAGAAAGGTGTGCGTGTTGGCGCGCGCTCACGGCAGCCTGTTTCCTGATGACGTCCCTCACCTCGCTGACGACACCAGCTCTGCACCAATCACAGCTCAGTTCCCGTGCTGCCTTCAGGTGCTGTAGGAAATGTTGTAGATGAAAAAGTTTAGTTACAAAAATACCAGAAATGATTTTTATTATTTCTATAATGATTGAAGTGATATAATATATTTGTTCCTAAATATATTTTCATTTCAATTTTTTTAAATGATGAAAAGTTTCAAAAGTTTTACACGAATGAAAACTTTAAATAAAAAGATGTGTTTATGCTCATATATCTGAATATCTGACTTCAGCAAGCTTTTATTCTTTTACATTAAACTGCTTTAAAACACATCACATGTTCATTTATAGATATTTTAATTTCAAACATTTTAAATGATGACTAGAACAAGAAGAAGTGTTAGTTCATGTTACATCACTGTTATTTTCTGATGTTGACCTTTGACCTCATGTTAATGAATGACGTGATATGATCGATATATCTGATGTCTACACCAACCAAACGCAGTAAATGTGGGACTGACTTTTAGTGGTTGGTGAGAGCTTGGTGAAATAAAAGGCTGAAAGACAGACGCCGAGCTGGGCTGACTGCTGCTGGACTAGGCAGTGATATCAGCTGCTGCTGGGTCTGGATGAATAAGTAAACGTTGTCTCTTTATGGCTCCTCTCACTCTGATCAGGAAGAGCCACAGAGGAGGGATCCCTCTCCCAGGACGGACAGACGTGCAATAGATGTCACGTGTACAGAACAAATCAACACAAACATATTGTACAATTACAATGACTGATAAAATGACAATGAATTACAATGACTGATAAAATGACAATGAATTATAATGACTGATAAAATGACAATGAATTACAATGAATGATAAAATGACAATGAATTACAATGACTGATAAAATGACAATGAATTACAATGACTGATAAAATGATTACAGTAGCAGATATGGCAGCAATAATGACAGTAGTAATATGTGGTAGTGGACGTTCATTGCGGACCACCGCAGCAGCCATGATCCACGAGAACAGGCTGACGACAGAGACAGAAACTCCATGGAAGAAAGTTAGTGTAGTGACATGAGTATGAGACATGAAGGTTACAGAATGAGAGACAAGAGTTTTCCAGTAACAGGGAGGTCCTGCATCTTCAACCAATTACCGTGCCTGACCAGAGACAGACAGAGAGAGAGGGGAGGGGGCAGTCCCCTGGCAGTCTGACGCTGGGCTTCACTTTTGGTTCCTTGTTTGGTTCCTGTGGTCCTTTGGTTCCTTAGTGTCCAAGAGGTAGATTGGGAGCCAGAGCTTCAGCATCAGGCTCCTCTTCTGTGGACAAACGACCATTCTGGGTTCAGGAGGCAGACACGGTCCACACACCTTTAAGAGTAGACTGAAGACGTTCCTCTTTGATAGAGCTTATCAGTTAGTGCTGGCCTCAGCTCATCCCTTAGTGATTGTGCCTGCTATAGGATGCTCCCCCCCCCCCCCCCTGTCTGTCTTCTTCGGTCAGGCACGTAAATTGGTTGAGAGCAGTCACTCCCTTTACTGAAAACCTCTCTATCTTCTCTGTAAACATTCATGTCTCATTAAATTGCATGTTCACATCTTGGAGTTTCTGTCTCTGGTCGTCCAGCAGGTTCCTCATGGATGGGTATTTCTCAATGGGCGGATGATGGTGATTACTGAGATATGATGTGTAATGTTTAATAAAAAGTATCTAATAATAATAAAACATTAATAATAATAAAAAGATAATAAAATATATCTAATAATCTAACTTGAATAATAATAATATTTAATAATAATAATATTAATAATAATAATAATAATATCTAATCTATTGTGTGTCTGGGTGCAGTTACGCCGTGTGGCCGCGGGGTGTCGCTGTTCAACCTTCAGCGAATCAAAACAGAGCATGAAGGAGGCGGTGACGTCATTGTTGGGGTATTTTCAAGATGGCGCCGGGCTGGCCGGAGCTCCGCTGCTGACGCTTTGGAGAATCTGCTGCCGGGCGGGACGCTGCCTCCACCCGCGGGACGCTGCCTCCAGCCGCGGGACGCTGCCTCCAGCCGCGGAGAGGAACCGCGGTATTCCTTCATACGGACAGCCGGACATGGACACGGCGCCCCGGGCGGGTGTCAGGTAACGGGCTCCGGGCTCCGGGCTAACATGTTCGGCCTTTCCTCCGAGAACAACACGACCTGCTGCGGGCCGACGGGGCGGGAATCTACGGCCGGAGCCGAGGCTCGCTGGGCGGACTGAGCGGCCGAGGACATGTCGGAGGAGCTCGGAGGGAGTTTGGGTGTCGACCTGAACGAGAACGAAGCAGGAGGAGGCGGGAAGCGGGGGTTAAAAGCGCTGCGAGCCGGTGTCAGCGGGGGTCAGGAGGCGGGGAACGGGCTGTATGTGGCCGGGAACGGGAGGGATGTAAACACGGACACGGCCTCCGTGCAGCCGCCCCCGCACAGCCCGCACAGCCCGCACCGCAGGGCGGGTCTGCTGGAGGAATACCTCCCGGGCCTGGTGGCTGACAGCTGCGGGATTTCGGGAGACCACAGCGGCCTGAACGGATTTACTGAGTCATTCGGGCCGGAGGAGACGACAATGGTCGGGCTGGGAGGAGGAGGAGGAGGAGGAGGAGGAGGAGGAGGGACCACAGCCGCTTCCTGTCCAGCTGTGCTCCTGCAGCCTGGCCGGCAGATGCGGCAGCTCGCTGCGGGGCAGAGCGGAGGGGAAGCCCCGGGAGACGACTCGACTGTCGCCGGCTCTCTGCGGACTTCTGTCCCCGGTGATCGGCTGCCATGCTCGGGTAACTGCGCTGGCACCGGTCCGGATGTAAACATGCCGAACGGACCGGAGGCGGACACCGGGCGCTGTGAGCAGCAGAGGCCCGGCTCATGCGGTGGGGACGGCGGGGAAGTGAAAGTGGCTAACGGTGGTTTACACATCGTGACATGTGACCGGGTGGACTCGGACTGCTCCCCCGATAACACTCACCTGGACACGGGGGCAGGGACGGCGGTTTGTCCGAGGGACGGCGACTGTAACGGGACATCTGTGTCTGAGTGCCCGGGGGAGGATGCGCCATCAGCGGCCGCAGAGGACTCCCCCACCCCGGGATCAAGTGCCCCCTCCAGCCCGCCGTCTGAGCCCGACATCCGGGAGGCCGAGCCGTCCTTCAGCCTCCCCGTCCGGCCTCACAGTCTGAGGACGAACCCCGGCCTGGCCGTGTCCCTCAGCTGCGACGCCACCCCGCTGTCCCCGGATGAGGATGAGGACAGGGGCTTTTATTTTGGAGAGGATCGATACGAGGAGGACTTCCGGAGCGTTCTGGAGGCGGGTCGGCGGCAGAGTGCTCCGGACAAAGTGCCGGACCTGACCCAGCACGGAGACAACCCGGACCAGAAGCTGATGCCGAAGAGGTTCGGTATCGCTGACTTCTTCACGAGGTACACACACACACACACACACACAAACATACACACACACACATAAACATAAACACACACACACACACACACACACACACATACACACACACAAACATATACACACACACATAAACATAAACACACACACACACATAAACATACACACACACACACACATAAACATACACACACACACACACACACATAAACATACACACACACACACACACACAAACACATACACACACACACATACACACACACACACACACACATACATATATAAACATTTGAACGTTTAGAGTAGTTAGTCTGGGTCAGTCTAGGTTAGTCTGGGTCAGTCTAGGTTAGTTTGGGTCAGTCTGGGTTAGTCTGGGTCAGTCTGGGTCAGTATAGGTCAGTCTGGGTTAGTCTAGGTCAGTCTAGGTTAGTCTGGGTTAGTCTGGGTCAGTCTAGGTTAGTCTGGGTCAGTCTGGGTCAGTCTAGGCCAGTCTAGGTTAGTCTGGGTTAGTCTGGGTCAGTCTAGGTTAGTCTGGGTCAGTCTGGGTTAGTCTGGGTTAGTCTGGGTCAGTCTAGGCCAGTCTGGGTCAGTCTGGGTCAGTCTGGGTCAGTCTGGGTTAGTCTGGGTTAGTCTGGGTTAGTCTGGGTTAGTCTGGGTCAGTCTAGGTTAGTCTGGGTTAGTCTGGGTCAGTCTAGGTTAGTCCGGGTCAGTCTGGGTTAGTCTGGGTCAGTCTGGGTCAGTCTAGGCCAGTCTGGGTCAGTCTGGGTTAGTCTGGGTCAGTCTGGGTTAGTCTGGGTTAGTCTGGGTCAGTCTAGGTTAGTCCGGGTCAGTCTGGGTTCAGTATCTTTCCCCACCTTTGGACCAGAACAACGACCCGAGGACTTCATGAGAAATCAGTGAAATCTTAAGACGTGAAGACGATGATCATGTCCTGATGCTAGCAGAGGATGCTGACAGACCATCCTGACGACAGACAGACCGTCCTGATGACAGACAGACCGTCCCGATGACAGACAGACCGTCTTGATGACAGACAGACAGACAGACCGTCCTGATGACAGACAGACAAACAGACCGTCCTGACGACAGACAGACAGACAGACAGACCGTCCCGATGACAGACAGACCGTCTTGATGACAGACAGACAGACCGTCCTGATGACAGACAGACCGTCCCGATGACAGACAGACCGTCCTGATGACAGACAGACCGTCCTGACGACTGACAGACAGACAGACAGACCGTCCTGATGACAGCAGACAGACAGACCGTCTTGATGACAGACAGACCGTCCCGATGACAGACAGACCGTCTTGATGACAGACAGACCGTCCCGATGACAGACAAACTGTCCCGACGACAGACAGACCGTCCCGATGACAGACAGACTGTCCCGATGACAGACAGACAGACTGTCCCGATGACAGACAGACCGTCCTGACGACAGACAGACCGTCCTGATGACAGGCAGACTGTCCCGATGACAGACAGACCGTCCCGACGACAGACAGACCGTTCCGGCGACAGACAGACCTTCCTGATGACAGGCAGACCGTCCCGATGACAGACAGACAGACCGTCCCGATGACAGATAGACAGACCGTCCTGACGACAGACAGACAGACCGTCTTGATGACAGACAGACAGACCGTCCTGACGACAGACAGACCATCTTGATGACAGGCAGACCGTCCCGATGACAGACAGACAGACTGTCCTGATGACAGACAGACAGACCGTCTTGATGACAGACAGACCGTCCCGATGACAGACAAACTGTCCCGACGACAGACAGACTGTCCCGATGACAGACAGACCGTCCCGATGACAGACAGACCGTCCCGATGACAGACAGACCGTCCTGACGACAGGCAGACCGTCCCGATGACAGACAGACAGACCGTCCCGATGACAGACAGACAGACCGTCCCGACGACAGACAGACCGTCCCGACGACAGACAGACCGTCCCGACGACAGACAGACAGACCGTCCCGACGACAGACAGACCGTCCCGGCGACAGACAGACCGTCCCGATGACAGACAGACAGACCGTCCCGATGACAGACAGACAGACCGTCCCGATGACAGACAGACAGACCGTCCTGACGACAGACAGACTGTCTTGATGACAGACAGACAGACCGTCCCGATGACAGACAGACCGTCCTGATGACAGACAGACAGACCGTCTTGATGACAGACAGACAGACCGTCTTGATGACAGACAGACAGAGCCCGGTTCTGTTAGCACGAGTTGACTTAAATCAGCTGACTTCAGATTAGCATTACCTCGTTACACTGAAGTGAAACTTTCCTGTGAAGAGGAAGTGAAAGAGGCCGAGGAGTCGAAGCCCGAACAAGTTTGTTTAATGACTCCACCTGGAGCGCGCTCAGTTCAACACGAGAGAGTCTCCAGGTGTGTTCAGGTGACACAGATCTGAAGACTGTCTGATTGTCTTCAGTCTTTAGTCTTCAGTCTTTAGTCTTTAGTACAAAGAGTTTAAAGCAGACAGGAAGTGTAGAAAGTCACTTCCTGTTTTCTGTTTCTGCTCTGATGCTCACTTCCTGTTTGTCATCCAGCCAGCTGACCGAAAGACGTCAAACGTCCATCAGCAGATTTTCATCAAAGACTGCTGAGACTGCAAGACTGTGGTCAGACCGAAGACCAAGACTGACCGCAGACTGTCTAAAACCTGGACGTAGTCTCCGTGACGTCCCCGCAGACTGTCTAAAACCTGGACGTCTCTGGTCTCTGAACTTACAATCTAACGTGTTGTCTTCGTCCTCTTGCAGGAGTTTGTTTTCGAGGAAACCCAAAGAGCCCAAGGCGCTGTCCCACAATGCAACAGGGTGGCGACTGTTTGGCAAGACAACAACCAGAGAGGGCGAACCAGACCACGCCTCCTCGACGCCCACACAACAGGTTGGCTTCACACACTTATTACACACACACACACACACACACACACACACACTTATTACACACACACACACACACACACACACACACTTATTACACACACACACTCTCTAACACACACTCACACACACACTCTCACACACACTCTCTAACACACACTCTCTAACACACACACACACACTCTCTAACACACACACACACACTCTCACACACACACACACACACACACTCTCTAACACACACTCTCACACTCTCACACACACACACACACACACTCTCTAACACACACTCTCACACACACTCACACTGTTCCTCCTCTCTAATTGGATGAGGTTGGATTTAAACAGGAAGCAGCTGTCACAGTGAACGATCATCAGCCAATCATCTGTCAGCTGGAGGAGAACGACCTCTCGTGTCCGAACTCGTTTCCTTGTCCTCGGTGGATGCTGTTGAAACTACAAATCCTCCATCTTGGATGTAGTTTATCTGTCTGTGGTCATGTGACGTCCTCGTGTTGTTACGGACGTGTCATGTTTCTTAAAGGGACAGCGCAGCGAGCTTCACTTCAGACTGACGATATGTTTGTTTTGGAACGTTCTGACAACGCTACAGAAACACTAGCTCACTGTTAAAGTATGAGGAGGTTGTCTGAACGTTGTCTGAGTGTTAGTTATTGGTTTGTCGGCCTCCACTCTCACATGATGGCAGCCTGGGTCACATGATTCATCTGGAGAGGAGAGGAGGAAACAGGAGAGGAGAGGAGAGGAGAGGAGGAGGAAAGAGGAGAGGAGAGGAGGAAACAGGAGAGGAGAGGAGGAAACAGGAGAGGAGAGGAGAGAGGAGAGGAGAGGAGGAAACAGGAGAGGAGAGGAGGAAAGAGGAGGAGAGTCAGTCACATGATCAGTCACTGTCAGAGGAGCTCTGTCGCCCTCTGCAGGCTAACAGACGTGTAAATATATGAACTGTCTGTCTCTTCAGGAGGACGAGGACAAGGACTCAGGTGTGTCCTCGTGTCCTCAGCTGGCTGCAGGGAGAAGGAAGAACCTGGAGTTTGAACCTCTGTCCACCACGGCTCTGATCCTGGAGGACCGGCCAGCGTGAGTACCATCAGACCCAGTCCCTACGAGTCCTCATCAGTCCCCACGAGTCCCCCTCAGTCCCCACGAGTCCTCATCAGTCCCCATGAGTCCTCATCAGTCCCCACGAGTCCTCATCAGTCCCCACAAGTCCCCATTTAGTCCCCACTGACCCGGTCTGACCCGGTCTGACCCGGTCTGACCGGTTGTGTCTTTCAGGAACCTGCCGGCCAAATCTGTGGAGGAGACTCAGAGACACAAGATGGAGTACGAGGAGATGGTGGCCGGAGCCAAGAGGAGGGGTACGCCACACTGTGCAGTGCTGTGATCTGATTGGCTGATGGACGGTGTCCAGCAGGGACAGACTAACCTGTCTCTCTCTGTCTGTCCTCAGAGATGAAGGAGGCTCAGAGGAAGAAGCGTCAGATGAAGGAGCGACACCGTCAGGAGGACAGCATCTCCAACGCCATGGTGATCTGGAACACGGAGATCCTGCCGCACTGGGACAGCGTGTACGTGTCCTCGTCTCTGAGCGTGTCCACTCGCTGTCCCACGTCCTCTGAACTGTGTGTGTGTGTGTGTGCGCAGGAAGGGCACGAGGAGGGTGAGGGATCTGTGGTGGCAGGGACTTCCTCCCAGCGTCAGAGGACGAGTGTGGAGCCTCGCCATCGGCAACGAGCTCAACATCACGCCAGGTACAGACTGAGACACAGACCAGAACCAGAACCAGAACCATCAGTGTGTGTGTGTTAACGTGTGTTTCCTGTCTGCAGAGCTGTATGAGATCTTCCTGTCCAGAGCCAAAGAGAAGTGGAGGAGCTACAGTGAGACCAGTTCAGTCAACGACAGCGAGAGTGGTACGTCAGAACCAGAACCAGAACCAGAACAACGAATCAGAGCTGAGTTTGACCCCCCATCTTTTCTGCTTCTCTGACAGAGGGAGCGTCTCTGGCTGACAGAGAGTCCAGTCTGGACCTCATCAAACTGGACATCTCCAGAACCTTCCCGTCCCTGTTCATCTTCCAGAAGGTGACACACACACACACACACACACACACACACACACACACACACACACACACACACACAGACACACACACACACAGTGTTTCTTTGAGACATCTCACTGAAGGAGCAGAGAACTAAGATCTGTCTGTCTGTCTGTCTGTCTCTCTCTCTGTCTCTCTCTCTGTCTCTCTGTCTGTCTCTCTGTCTGTCTGTCTGTCTCTCTGTCTGTCTCTCTGTCTCTCTCTCTCTCTGTCTCTCTGTCTCTCTCTGTCTGTCTGTCTGTCTGTCTGTCTGTCTCTCTCTGTCTGTCTGTCTCTCTGTCTCTCTCTGTCTGTCTGTCTCTCTCTCTCTGTCTGTCTGTCTGTCTCTCTGTCTCTCTCTCTCTGTCTGTCTGTCTGTCTCTCTGTCTGTCTGTCTTCAGGGTGGTCCATATCACGATCTCCTCCACAGCGTCCTCGGGGCGTACACTTGTTACAGACCGGACATCGGCTACGTGAGTTCACATTTTAGATTTGATCTTCTGGTTTTCTTTCTGGTTTTCTGACCTGGTCTGGTTCTGGTCTGGTTCTGGTCTTCAGGTCCAGGGCATGTCTTTCATCGCCGCCGTGCTCATCCTCAACCTGGAGGAGGCCGAAGCCTTCATCACCTTCGCCAACCTGCTCAACAAACCGTGTCAGATGGCGTTCTTCAGAGTCGACCACGAGCTGGTAAACACTCACAGAGACTCACTGACTGTTGATGTTTGTCCTCCTCCATCGTCTTCATCGTCTTCATCGTCTTCTTCGTCTTCTTCGTCTCCTCTTGTTCAGATGTTGAAGTATTTTGCAGCCTTTGAGGTTTTTTTTGAGGAGAATCTTCCTCGACTCTTCAGCCACTTCCAGACCAACAACCTGACGCCGGACCTGTACCTGATCGACTGGTGAGGCTCCGTCACTCAGTAAACTCACTGCCATGATGTTCAGGTCTTTGAAAGTCTTTGTGTCCGTCCAGGATCTTCACCCTGTACAGTAAGTCTCTTCCTCTGGACGTGGCGTGTCGGGTCTGGGACGTCTTCTGTCGGGACGGCGAGGAGAGTTTGTTCCGGACGGGTCTCGGCATCCTGCGTCTGTTCGAGGACGTCCTGCTTCAGATGGACTTCATCCACATCGCTCAGTTCCTGACGCGCCTGCCGGACGACCTGCAGTCGCACACGCTCTTCACGGCCATGGCCAACACGCACATGATCAGCAGGAACCGCCGCTGGGCTCAGGTCAGCACGGCGAGCCTGAACTCTGTCTGATGTCCTGAATGGAACGCAGCCACTAACTCCCCGTTTGTCTCTCAGGTGTTTTCTGCGCTGATGAAGGACGGAGGTAAAGACTCGGACAGAAACGCCAGCCCGGCTCTGAGAAGCTAACACTAGCGAGCTGCTCGGACAGGACGTTAACTCTAAACGTGTCAGTGTTTCACCACTAACATCGAGCGTTACGCCTGCGTAACTCTCAAAGACTCACATCTTTCGGTGCTAAAGATTTTCTAACGTGGTTTCATTCTGAAGTATTACCGTCGGTCCTCGTGTTCTTTGACTTCACTCTCGTTTGTTCAGCTTGGACCTGAACCGCGATCTGCAGCAGCATGGCGGATGCTAATAATGCTAATATCCTGGTCCAAGTTTGAAAATGCTCGTTTTGTACGGCGTCGTCTTTCTAACCGTCGCGTGATAACCGACATCAGTGCAGATTACTTTCATGTTTTCACAGGAAGAGGACTCAACCCGTCTTTTTTTACACTCACATCAAACTTTTCAGAAAATGTCGGCCGGTTCTGGTCCGTGTCGTCGATCCGGGTTCAGGTCTGAGTCTGATTGTGATGTTTGTCGATCCCCTCGCAGCACTTTAAAGGCTGAAGCTTCGGCCTGAATGTGAACGGTGTTCGAGCGATCGGGACGTCGAGAGACGAGAGATTCTTTGAGCTTTCACTGAAGTTTGAAGCTTTTTATCCGTCGCAGCAGAACTTTCCTGTTGCCCGACGTTAACGTAACGTCCCGGCGTTTCTTCTGAACTTTCCTCCGTTGTTGTTGTTTCGTTCTTCAAACGCTCCCCCTGCTGTTCATTGTCTGAACTGTAGATTTCAGACTCAAACTGTCTCTGAATCAAACTTCTTAAATGTTTTTCTTGAAATGTCTTGATTGTAAATTGAACTTTGGACCGTTGACGTCGAAACATTTGACTGTCAGAAAGAAACCGTAAATGAATCGGTGAACTTAAAAATAATCGACAGATTAAGAATGAAAAGAATCCGATAAGTCGCGCTTACACGTAAACACTCCGTTTGTGACGTTTGTGCGTCACATGAATGCAGCAAAGATCAGATCTGAGTCTGATTAGAGCGTCGGGTCTCACTTCTTCTCGCCTCCGTCACTTTGTGTTCGACACTCCTCCGTTTGATCGTGACCTCTGCCCAGTGACACACCAACAAAACAAAACCAACCTTTAAAACGTCGACGAGGAACTCGATAAGACAGAACACTGAGCAGATGAAGAGAGGAAGGGAACGAGACACAAACAGCTGGGAGGATTTTAATCATTTATTTAAAGTCTTTTTAGATTTCAGTCAGTTTAACAGCAGAAATCAAATCAGACAAAAAGAAAACTTCTAAAACTACAGAAACATTTTTCACTAAAACTTCCTGATGAAGTCTTTTCAAAATAAAACCAAAGTCTTCATGAAGCACTCCACAATAAAAGGTTAAAGATAAGCTGTGAGAGAAGTGTCGATCGACGCAGGTTCATTAACTACAAACGTTTTTTAGACGTTGATGAAATGTTTTCTCTTCGTTGTAACAAACTGTTCTTATCCTGAAACAAACCTCGGACGGACGGTTTAACTTCAACGCAACAAATCCACAGTTTAAACATTGTCCTTTGAAAATGAACTGATGATCTAAACGCTGATGAAAAAACCAAAGCAGCAGCTGAGTTCACGGAGAATCGTTGATCTCAAACTGCTGCCTGATGCCGTTTAACATTTCTCTTTGTTCCCAGTATTAAAATCAAACGAAGTCTGTTCAAACAAAAATATGAAACCTCTGAATATATGAAACCTGTTTCTTTGTTGTTTCCTGTTTTTAAGCTGCAGATGTTTTTGGATTGTTCACATTTATTTGAATGTTTTTGAAAACATGAAATAACTCAAAGTTCAGATTTGGATTAAATGAATCTGCGTGACTTCAAACTAGACGGACGTGTTGAAGACGAACGAGGTTTGAAAAGTGCAATATGTTGAACGGCTCACTCCAGATTATTGATGAAACGTTCAGACACTGCAGAGGGAACGTTCATGTAACCCCCCTCATGTCGCTCATGTTCCTGTATTTAAGTTGTTTCAGTTGTATTTTATACTTTGATGTAAATTCATTTAACTTTGTTCATGTTGTCAGATTTCAGTGTACAGTGTACACGCTTCATGATGCCTTACAGGGGATGTAAATAAACTGTACAAACGTGCTTTCTTTTCATATAATGGCCACTAGATAAATGTGTAAATAAATATCTGAGCAAACCCAGTTCAGTCTGAAGCCTCGTTCATGTTCAGGCATGGTGATGCGTCACGGAGCCAAGTCAGCGCCAAAAAAATTATGTATTCAAAATGAAAAATAATTTAAAAAAAATTGAGTTCTAGAAAGTTTGAATCATTTATTTTCAGTTTTCGATATTTATATTTTCAGCAGATTCAGGTTTTATTTTTTACAGCTTCAAACTTTATTCAGTTTCAGATTATTTTCTCATTCAATTTTTTATATTTTCTTTCATTCAAATTTTCAATTCTGACATTTTTCTTAAAATTATGACTATACATGTTTATTTTTTATTTTTAATGACAAAGATCTGACTGTTTCGGAAAATTGAGATGCTTTTTTGGACAATTGCGATCTTTTTTTCTTGGAAATTGCGACAATGCCGAATGAAAAAAATTGCATGAAAAACTTTCCAGAAAAAAATCGAATGAGAAATTTTAATGAAAAAATTGATTGAATTAAAGTTGAATTTAAAAAATTTACTAAAAAAAAAATTTTTTTTAACGAAAAATGTAATGAAAAAGAATGCAATGTAATAAATAAAAGGACCTACAGCTTCAAGTCGACTCTCCATTATTTTACACAGAGAACTTTTATTTTGTTTTGTCTGTTGATATCTTTGTGTTGTGTCGTTCAGACCAGCAGGTGGCGTGAGAGGACCAGAGCTGCTCTTCAGGCGTCGACACAGAGGAAGAAATCTGCAGCTCGTCTGTTTATTATTAATAATTCAGAGTTTTTTAATTCAAATTATTTTTAATCAAGTCAACAACCAACTGTCAAAGTTTGTGGAGCGGTCGGTGATTTCATCTGTAATCTTTGTTTTTATGTTTGAGCTGCACATTTATTCTCAGTACAAACATTTTTATTCATTTATTAACATTTAAAGTCCAAACATGGAAAATATCAAATCAGCATCCAGAGAATCTGGAGCTGGAGCGCTGCTTTAAAGGTCCAGTGGTCCGGACCTCGTGGTGGTGAAGCGGTGCAGATGAACGCCGTCCTCACTCGGGGGCTCTCAGGCATTTCCGAATCGTGCGGTGGAAGTGAGGCGACGCCGCGAGGGGAGGAAGAACCTGTGGAGGTATTCTGGGGGGCTTTCCTGTGGAGGAGGGGCTGCAAAGAGAAGAAGGAGCCTGCTGCCCACGGGGGGCCTCCAGGATCCTGCAGCAGGAGGCCTGGAGGCCGGGGTCAAGGTGGAGGAGGCTGCATGGAGCGGACAGAGGAGTGTTGTTTTTAAAAAAAAGAGTTTAAATCTGAAGAAAAGTGAGAATTAAAAAAATTGATCAGACAAAACGTTTTGACATTGTTTGGAAATTCACGTCTCTTCTTTCTTTGTGTTGTTATATTTATAGATTTATTCAGAGAATTTAACCTTTTCAGTTTAAAAGAATTCATTTAAATTAAAAAAGAACACACGGCGTCACGTCTCTCTTCACCGCAGTGATGTAGAAGTGCACTCCAGAGTACAACGTGACATCACTGCTGGGCGTGGTCACAGGTGCAAACAGGCTTTGATCGTCGTCACATATCAGACCTTTAAAAAGGAACCAAGACAAACAAAGCAACAGGATAAAACGGCTGAAAGTCCTGGAACACGAAACAACGAACACGAAACAAACTTCAAAGTCAGACAGACTTCATCTCGTATCCTCAAACATGTGTGAGCCTCAACACAAAGAACAAAAACTACAGAAACAGACAAATAAGTTAAACTGAGAATAAATAAAAGTCAGTAAAAATAAAGTTAAACACCCAGAGAAAAAAAAACTGCACCAATAAAAAAATAAATGTTCAAATTTAAATTTTACAACAAAAAAAACTAAAACTACAAACGTGTGAAGAAGTTTGATTCATTATCGCCAGAGCTCAAACATTAAAAACTGTTTTGTTACCAGATTTAAAAATGTTTTATTCAGGAGGAAAAGAAGAGGAGGAGGACGTGAGACAGGAAAGAGAAACAGGAGAAAGCAGACGTCCTCTGGGACCTCCTCCTCCTCCTCCTCCTCCATCACTCCATCACCACAGGCTGTTTGGTTTCAGACCACATGAACCTCCACAGAGGGACGTCCACTGTTACCACGACAACCACACTGTTTGATCAGTTTGAGACTTGTCGACGCCCCGAGTCTCTACCTGTCAATCAGAGATCGGAGAGTCTCCTGACAGCTGCTAACACTGAACTGACCCAGCCCGACTGTTAGACCGGACAATGCCGGTTCAGAGGTTCTGTCGCCGTGTTCGCTGTTAGACCGGACACTGATGGTTCAGAGGTTCTGTCGCCGTGTTCGCTGTTAGACCGGACACTGATGGTTCAGAGGTTCTGTCGCTGTGTTCACTGTTAGACTGGACACTGCCGGTTCAGAGGTTCTGTTTTGACAGTTTCCAATCTGCTCACGTAAAGACACAAACTTCCTGTTCAGTCACATGACCTTTATTAAAAAGGTGTTCTGCATGTGTGGCGCTCTGATCGAGGCTCGTTCACGCGTCTCCGTCCTCGTTAAATAAACACAAAGAGGATTAAATAAAGTTTGTCTTTGTTTGACGAGGAGACAGGAAACAGATGAAAGGTTAGACTTTACATCTTATCACCACCGTTTATACTCTAATTATATTTTCATTTCTTTGTGCTCGTGTAGAACAAATCCTGACATCATAAGAAAACACTGCTGATATTTGATTAATAATGAAGGTCTGATCAAAACACACTGATGATAAAATTTAATCTCTGTGGCGTCCCCGCAGACCGTCTAAAACCTTATTATAAATATAATAATCCATAAAGAGCTCATTTGTCTTTTGTAACATTGTGTTCAGTCTGAGAGACTCCATCTTCACCTGAGTAACACGCTGCGCCTCCAGCAGCAGTTCACATGGAGTTGTTTCCCATTAGGTCAGTGGTCGCCCGGAGAGGCCAATTCTCTTTAGCTCCCCTTTCACTTCTCACACACCGAATACCGCCGGGTCGGGCAGAGGGAAAGCCGCTCGGCGCCGAGTTGCAATTAGACGCTCCATTATATAAAGGCATATTCAGATAACAGGGGCACCAATGGGGTCAGTATGTGCCTTTTGTTGAGGGATTAATGAGATTTTTAATAAAACAAAAAAATGCCCCCTTGCTTATTGTAATGACCTAATGAGTGGGCCGGTGGCGCCGGGCCATGTTGGTGGGAAAGTCCCGCCGTGGTACCAATCTCTCGGTGGGCCGCCCCCCGCCCTTCGCTTCATTCCTCCATCTTTTCCCTGCACCTGCAGCTTTCCGGACCTCCACCCGCCCCTCCAGTGTTTGTATCCAAAGCTAGGAACCAAAGGAGCGTTTAATTACCATAAAATGCTGTCGGCATTTCGCCCTCTGACACAATGAATGGCAACATAGAGCTCATTGAGGTTATCAAGAAGGGGACCACTGGTCAATTGGGTCATTGATTTGGATTGTTTGACAGACTCGGAGCCGAGGCCGCAGGAGCAAGCAAAGTTCAAAAATCCCCCTCAGTTGAATCGAGAAGTTTGTCACAGAATCTGTTGGAAGGGGCTGTCAGGAGCGATTAGGGGGCATGAAAGGGCTCGGCGATCAAACGGGGCTCGTCCCAACGCTGCACATTTAATTAGAATTTGCATGTCTTTGTTCCTGACCCCTCAGCAGGCATGATCTGATTACAAGGGTGAACAGTTACCACCGGGGTGAACAGGGAACTCGCAAATGTGCCGCCGCCATCGCCGCCTCCGCCATTTAAGATGTGTTTTTAAAAGTCTCAGACGTAAACCAGAGCGCCGTCGACGAGGAAAACATCTGGACCGACGCTCCCGTTAGCCGAGTTCACCTTCTATCTGTTGCTTCATGTTCGTCTCCCACTGCATTGTGGGAGTTTTGGGGAGAAGGGAAGGCTGAGGCGCTCGCCGGCTCGTTAATTGGGAGGCACAGCGCCCTTTGACCCTAATGATGCAGGGTGACAGGGCAAACGAGGAAAGGCGATTGGCTGGCAGCTTCAGCGGTTGAACGTGCCGCCGGTGGTGTTCCAGAGTGGAAAAGGACAAAACGCCGCGCTTTGTTCTTCTTCTCTGGTTTTATTCTCGTTTTACCAAGTTTCACCCAAACGTGTCGTTTGAAATTTAATTCTTACGTTTGTTTTAAAAACAAACTGTCACTTTAAACACGGAACATCAAAATATTTATATTCAAACAGACTCATGAGAAATTCTTATAAATTTACATTTTATTAACATTTAATAAAAATATGAATCTCTGAATTGTTTTAATTTTATTTGAAGCTTTTATTGTGAAAAACCTTTGCTATATAAAAAAATCTGAACCACTTTGTTGATGAATAAAGTTTCAGATTAAATTGTAAATTAAAGTTTTTCTTTGTTGAACATTGTTTGTATGTTGCAACTTTTTCATAAAGTTAAACAAAAGTTTGATTTATTTCTTTAAGACTGAAACTTAAATTTAGATGATTTAATATTTTCATTATTAATTTTGTTTCAAATGTCAAACTTCATTTAACAAAAGTTTGATTATTATTTTGAAATTATTCACATAAATTAATAATTATTTAAACTTTAAATTTGATCGTTTCTCTTTTAAACTTTCACTTCATTCTTTAAATTTGACATTTTATTGACTTTTATTTGTTCTTTTAGCTTGTTTGTCTCAACCAGGACAGAAAAACTCTTCAGTGTGTTTTTGCGTTGTGTGTTGTGAGTTTTTGCGTTGTGTGTTGTGGCGTTGTGTGTTGTGGCGTTGTGTGTTGTGGTGTTGTGGCGTTGTGCGTTGTGAGTTTGTGTGTTGTGTTTTGCGTTGTGTTTTTGTGTTGTGCGTTGTGAGTTTGTGTGTTGTGTTTTGTGTTGTGTTTTTGCGTTGTTGGCGTTGTGCGTTGTGAGTTTGTGCGTTGTGAGTTTGTGTGTTGTGTTTTGCGTTGTGTTTTTGCGTTGTGTGTTGTGCATTGTGTGTTGTGCGTTGTGCGTCACGTGTAAATACAGTTGACGTGTGATCTGATGTGATCTGAAGGTTCATGTTGAACGTGTGTTTTCTGTGTGACGGAGGTCATTAGTGTGTTTGCATGTCGTCTCTGCGTCCGTCTTTGTTAAAGTGTCTCCACTTTGTCTGGGTGGAGGCACGAACCCCGCACTGCTCCCACATGGCCCTTCAGTCTCCACCCGCATCCAGAAATCCAGCACCTCCTTCTCCTCGTCAGACTTCACTTCTCCTTTACCTCCACCGGTCTTTCTTCAGATAACTTCTCTCACTAACTCCTTCCCTTGTGTTTACTCCGTCAGAGCTGAAACCATTGATGCTCAGATCTCTGACTGTGGGAGGAAGCTGGAGAAGCCAGAGACATGGACGTAAAGCTGAAGGTCCAGAAGGTCTTCACCAGAACTTTACAGCTTCAGACTGAGGTGTTCAAACCATTCACGCTCACAGATCCAGAGTCTGTGAATAAAAGGAGAAACTGAGCGTGTTGTCTCATCTCATATTTAAACCGTCTGTCCTCTTGAGTGTCGTACATGTTGTTGTTCTTCTGGTCCATCATTGGACCGTCCTCTTCTCCATCTCCTTCACTTAAATGTCCGTCCATCTCGTCTTTCCGACCTCTCTTTCTACATCTGCTCTTCACACTTCTTCTGTCTTGTCGTTTATCTTTATTTCTTATTCGTGCTTCATCTTCTTCACTTCTTCCTGTCTGAGGTACCTGCCTGGGTTATGATGGTAATGTCTGATGACCTATGATTGTCTTCACAGCTCATCTGTTGTATCAGTCAGTCCCTCAAACCTTCCCGTCAGTTTGATTTTGGTCAAAGAATTGTTCTGTATTCGAATGACGGCAGCGTTCACGTCTTTGACCCGGTGTACGTCGTCACGACGTGCCATCTGTTGGAGCTGGCAGCCCACGGGCTTGTTCAGACGGGTCAGCTGTTCATTGTCCGATTACGTTTGTTTGTTTTATGAACGTTTCATAAGACGGAGAGACGAGCCCTGGGAATCACTTTATAGCAGGCCATTTTCCAGATGACAAAGCCCGACGTCGGAATGACCAAAGTTGAAATGATATGATTTCGCTCGGCGAGTTCGGTGCTGCGAGGCGGAAAACGGACTCCTTGTGCTCGGCCACAGTCTCCCTGAACCCTGAAATAATGAGCCTTCCTTGTTCATTAGTGTCTACTCAGTCAATCATAACACATCAGAAATGAGTTTAGCATTCAGGCGCAGGACAATTGACCTTGTGTGTGCCCTTCCTCACCAGCGAGCTGTCACAGGGCTTCATCCAAATTGAGGCAATTAGCTGCGATGTGTCTCCACTGTGTCCTAATGACAGCAGCAGGACATGGCCTAATCAGCTCCAGCGTCTCCACAGAGTTCACATCCAGGGAGGAGGAGGAGGAGGAGGTGGTGGTTTGTTGTAACCACGGCCCATAACAGCACGAGGAAAAGAAAAACAGCAGCAGCCAAACTGAGAAAACAGATTTAATGTTCGAACCTCTTTGTTTCTAAAAGTTTTCACCTTTCTCAGCTGCTGTTGTTTCTCCTTCATGTCTGAACTTGGAGGGAGAGGTGAGGGGTTTTCAGTTGGTAAGGTAGAACGTCCAGGTGTTTCCTCACATCTCCACCTGATGAAGACGAAAAGATTTAACACGTATCTGTCACATGTTGGTCGATATCTGCAGCATGATGATTTATTTAAACTTTAAACAGAGACGCTTTGAAACAAAGTGAACTGCTTCAGGTGTCAGAGTCTTTAACTTCTTCATAAATTATAAATATAAATTATAATAATTATAATACTGTTTCTTTCTGTGTTAGCATCTGATGACACAGTGACACTGCAGACAGTTTAAAGAGGAACGGACCTGCTCTCATCGGACTCCGGTCCAGCTGACGTCCTCTTGTCCTGGCTCCCGTGTTCGAGGTTGTCGGGTTACGTAACGGACTGAATTCACACAAACGTTCATCAGCGCTAACGCGACACGAGCTCTCCGTCAACGAGCTGCAAATACAAAAATCAGAAGTCGCCCTCAGATTTTCATCGTCCACGATCCATCGAACGTCAAAGACATCAAGAACTTCCTGACGGGCCGAGTCACGTGGACCGGCTCTGGTTGTTGTCACAGAACCTAAAGTCCAGTTAGCATGCAGCGATGTAAGGTGCTGTAAGATGCTAAAGCTAAATGTTGCTGCTAACCGTCATGAAGCTAATATCTGACTCAAGGCTAATAACATTAGCTGCTAACATTGGCTGCTAGATTCAACTGTCTGTTAGTATTAGCTGCTAGCATCAGAGCTAACAAGCACAATGCTAACCACAGGCAATGCTAGCCTATAGCTGCTTATGTTATGTTAGCATGTACATTAGCCACACATAACGAGGTAGCACTAGCTGTTTATTTGACCATGCTCATGCTAGCAATGAACACAGAAGGAAATGCTAATAACATTAGTTGCTAACGTTGGATACAACATAGTCAATGTTAGCATTAGCTGCTAACGTTGGATACAACATAGTCAATGTTAGCATGTGCATTAGCTCTCTCAATGTTATGATTAGCTGCTAAAGTCCATGTCGATGCTAAGCTAAAAGATAAAACAAACAATGTTAGCAAGATTAGCTGCTAACTTTAGCTGCACTAAGCTACGAACACCTGTCGAGCCACCTGTCGATCCACCTGTCCTCTTCAGGTCAACACAAACAACAGCAGCTCTGACCCCTAAGACTCACAGCATGCAGAGCAGCTGCGTACTCCGCCGTCCGCCAACTCACGTGATCCGTTCGTGACGCTCAGGTGCGTCTCCGCCGGCTACCGAGCGTCACGAGAACGCACGAGATCTCGTGACTTCGCGCATAATCGCGCGATATTTCCGGCTGTAGTCTCTGTGACTCCTGCGATGACATTCCACGCCGCATCTTTTTTCTGGTGTCCTTATAAAAAGGATGTGAGGAGTCATCAATGATTACACCTGAAAACCCCTCACCTGTTGACTTCAGGTCGGCCCCGCCCATTATGACGTGTTCTTGTAATGAAACTCGATCATTCTCGAGTATTTTATTTTGATAAATCCACCGGGGTTTTATTTTGTATTTTGTAGCTGATTTCCTTCCCCTCACGGTCTGCTCTGTGCTGAGTTTATGCTCCGTGCTCCGGCTCCGTGAACAATAGAAGCTGCGTATAGGTTGCGGAGGGCTGCCGGACGCCGCAGTCGATCCGGAGCCGTGACGCAGCGGGACAGAGACTGTGAGAGCTGACACACTGACTGACATGGAAACGTTCCGCATGCAGTGTGTTTCAGGCTTTACCTGCACACACCTGAGCTCAGGTAAACACACTTTACATCTCCACCATAGAGCTGTGACACTAGATGGACATTCAGCTCACAGTAACACACCAGGCAGCACAGGTAACACATAGCCATGAACACCCTAGCACAGGGTAACACACCCGACAGCAACAGGTAACACCCGATAGCACAGGTAACACACCCCAACGGTCACACCGCGAAGTAAACCACGACAGCACAGGTAAACACCCGACTAGCACAGGTAACACACCGACAGCACGTACACACGGCCAGGTACACCCGCATACGCACGGTAACACACCCGACAGCACGGTAAAACCCGAAGCACGAGTAAACCCTGCCAGCACAGGTAACAACCCGAAGCAACAGGTAACAACACCCGACAGCCAGGTAAACCGAAGACACAGGTAACACAACCCGACGCACAGTGTACCACCCGACATCACAGGTAAGAAACCGACAGCACATGTACACACCCGACAGCCTACAGGTAACACCCCGACAAGACAAACACGCGATAGGAACACCCGACAGCACAGGTTAAACACACCTGATATGTGAACGAGCAGCTCAGTCGATGGCGGCCTCCCGCTCACCGTGTTCCTTGCCTCCGTCTCTCTGTCAATCAAATCAAGCTTCTCGTTTCAGGGCCGCTGACCTGGCACTGACCCCAGAACCAGAACCAGAACCAGAACGCAGAACCAGAAGGAACAGCAGCTACGGATTCTTCCTGTGCATCAACAACGAGCATGAATGAGGAAGCGGACCAGCACTGGGTAGCACATTAGGAGGCGGAGGAGGAGGAAGGAGGAGGAGTAGGAGGAGGAGGGAGGAGCGGAGGAGAGAGGAGAGGAGATAGAGACGAGAGAGGAGGAGAGGGATGGAGGAACGGGAGGAGGGAGGTGAGTGAGAGGGAGAGGAGAGGAGGATAGGAAGAGAAAAGGGGCAAGAGAGAGGAGCGGAGAGGAGAGGAGAATGAAGAGAATGATGAGGGGATAGGAGAGGAGAGGAGGAGGAAGGAGGAGAAAAGGCTTATGTATCCTACATCTGCGTAGTCGCTGCGTCGTCGATTAGATTCGTCTCAGAGGAGGAGGAAAGGATAAGATTCGAGTAGAGTCTCTTCCTCTTCTTAGCTCGTCTCGTCGTTCTCCTCTTCTCTTCTGCTCTTATTCTTCTCTTCTCTCGTCTCTTCCTTCTTCCATCGTCTTCTCTCTCTTCGCTCTGCTTCTCTCTTCCTCTTCTTTTTTTCGTCTTCTCGTATCCTCTCGTCGTTCTCTGCTCCTCTTCTTCTCTTCTCCTCTTCGTCGTCTCTCTCGTCTGTCTGATCGT
>NC_040020.1:23116851-23136801 GCF_000972845.2 Larimichthys crocea | reverse complement strand
GAGAGAGGAGAGGAGAGGAGAGGAGAGAGGAGAGGAGAGGAGAGGAGAGGAGGAGGATGTGTCAGTGGATCTGCTGATGAGAAGAGAAGAACTAACGTCTGAAAACATGAAATCAACATTGTTTAAATTTTAAATCATGATCTGACTGACGGTGTAGCTGCTGTCAGCTAATGTCAGCTCATTAAGTAATCTTAGCCGTGATTGGCTGCTGGCCTGGCAGTGAACCGGTCCGGTCCGGTCCGGTTCAGGATGAGCAGTGATGGATTGTGTAACAGGAGGCTGATCTCTGACTTCCTGCATTTGTTGTGGTGGTGTCGGGTGGATGGCGCCCGGACGCCTGGCTCCTCCTCTTTAATAGTCCTGGTCGTTTGTTGCCGTGGGGATGCCAAACCAGGAAGTGACACCTTCTAATAAACGCTGATGTTGTTGTTGTGGAAACAAGCTGGAGCTCGCTGCTGTCACGGCAACCGCCTCTCTGCTTTCATCAGAGAGAGAGAGATGACAGAGCAGGGACAGGCTGTGTGTGTGTGTGTGTGTGTGTGTGTGTGTGTGTGTGTGATCATAAACACACACTCAGAGTCAGGAAACACTGACGACCTCCCATAATTCAGCTGGTTTAGTTCACTGATCGCCTGGTTGATGAGGTACCAGAACCTGAACACGAGTTCTAACGACGATCAAACAGACATGAACCTGACAGGACAGGTGAGTACACAGGTGAGCTCAGAGGTCGAATAAATCATCAATATGAGGCTTCATCAGGTGAGCAGTGCAGATCAATGAGCACAGGTGTAACATGTAGCAGCTTCATGTTGGACAGACAGTAGGTGGCGCCAGTCCTCCAGTCTGTCACCACAGAAGAAGAAAGAACAATGAGACAGCGTCATTAAAACATTAAATGAACGTTACAGTTGTTTTAAGGACAAAATTCAGATTTTATGACAGGAAGAGACAGAGTTTTAGACAGTCACAGAGACTATGTCCAGGTTTTAGACAGTCTGTCACAGAGTCACGGAGACTACGTCCAGGTTTTAGACAGTCTGCGGGGACGTCACGGAGACTACGTCCAGGTTTTAGACAGTCTGCGGGGACGTCACGGAGACTACGTCCAGGTTTTAGACAGTCTGCGGGGACGTTCCTGTTCACCCATTGGTTGGCGGTTGCCGGGCAGGTTTACTGGTGCAGAACAGAGGAGCAGTGAGGAGGTCGGAGATGTTAACCAACAGGCCCAGAGTCTGACGGGGTGGAGGAGGTGGAGGAGGTGGAGTTCTTATTAGGCGGCGCTGCGTGGGCTTTGACCTCTCACACACTTCATGAGTTCACTTAATGAAGCTCTGAGCCTCACATGGAGAATAAAGACGCCACCATCAGACACCTGAGACACCTCAGGCTTTTATTTTGAAAAGCCACAGCTCATTCTTCAGACGTGTGCAGGTTCTGAACTCTCTGATGATGTTTGAAAATCAAACACTCAGACTGTAAATCATCTGACAGCACAGCTCCTCCACCTGTCTGCCTTCACTCCTGTCTCTGTCTCCGACAGGTAAACTCTGCTCTCAGGTAAACGCAGGCTGAACTCCTTGTTCTCCATCCTCTGACCCCCTGCTGTGTCAGCTCTGCATTAAGTCAGCTATGTCGTGTATTAAAAAGGACTTAGCAGCATGCCACGTCCTCCAGTCTACAGCCATGGACACCAACACCACCCTCCTCCACCCTCAGACATGTCTTCATATGTTTGCAGTTCATGGACGAACGTTCAGCATGTGGAGTCAGATGTACACATGTGACTTCACGTGTTGACCATGTTTTCTAAATGATTTGATGTAAAATGCATCAACATGGCTGCATCAGAAAAACGTGAAACACGTTGAACTGTGTGAAAATCTGAATTTGATGTGTTTATTCATCACAGTGCGGAGTGATGATGTCTCATATTTGAAGTTGACAGATCAAACCTCCACAGTCGGGTTGTCGGTTGGAAGTTCTGATCGGACCGAAGGGTTAATCAGTGAAATGTGACCCGACATGACTGGAATGTTTCATCTCTCACCGGAGGGGTGGGAGGCGATACGAGCCGCAGATTACTGATAATAAAAGAATCAGGTACGAGTTACACAACAGAGAGACAGATCATAAAACTGAAGAACCACGAGGAGACGAGTGAACCGTCAGAACCAGACGAGCAGAACCACAAAACACTTCAAACGTTCAACAATAAAACTTTATTTATGAAAGCTGAGAGCTTTTATTCATGTGCACTTCCTCAAACGTCCACCTGAGGCCGGCTCCAGAAGTGAGTCAGAGACAGTTTTAGACAGTCTGCGGGGACGTCACGGAGACTACGTCCAGGTTTTAGACAGTCTGTGGGGACGTCACCGAGACTACGTCCAGGTTTTAGACAGTCTGCTAGGACGTCACGGAGACTACGTACAGGTTTTAGACAGTCTGCGGGGACATCACAGAGACTACATACAGGTTTTAGACAGTCTGCTAGGACGTCACGGAGACTACGTCCAGGTTTTAGACAGTCTGTGGGGACGTCACCAAGACTACGTCCAGGTTTTAGACAGTCTGCGGGGACGTCACGGAGACTACGTTCAGGTTTTAGACAGTCTGCGGGGACGTCACGGAGACTACGTCCAGGTTTTAGACAGTCTGCGGGTCCTTGGCTCTGACTGGCTGGCAGATTGGCGGGTTCACAATCATTGGCTGGCTGCAGGTACGCTGTGACATCAGCATGAACCGCAGGAAGAAGCCTGCAGCTCTCAGAGCCGCTGCTGAACTCTGCGTGCACTCTCTGGTATTTATGACGATTAAATTATAGGCTTTCATGTTGGCACGAGCAGGTGGATCAGGTGTGTGTGTGTGTGTGTGTGTGTGTGTGTGTGTGTGTTGTGTCATCAGTTGTTGTGTTTTGCCTCCTGGCTGCAGGTATGTCTGTTGTGCAACTGTGTGGAAACATAAGGTGACTCCGTCATGGACGGTGGACATGAAGGTGGGGTCAGAGGTCACTGCCCCACCTCCTCCTGTCACCTGGAGTGTGGCACAGGTAAAAGCACCACCTGACCTCATCAGCTCGTCTGAGGTGTGTGTTCTCAGAGAAGAACTGAAATCCTTTAAATGACAGTTCAGTCAACCAAAACACATCGTTAAGTTCAAATCCTGCATTTAAAGTTGGACTTTAGTAAACTGCCAAGTCAAACAGACGATCATTAAAATGACTTTAATTATAAAGAAACATCTGACAGCTGCTTTTATCACCACCACTGTGAATCTACAGACTTCATGATGCTCACTGCTCAGAAAACCACCTGATAGGCTGCCGTGTTCACTGTTAGACTGGACACTGCCGGTTCAGTGGTTCTGTCGCTGTGTTCACTGTTAGACTGGACACTGCCGGTTCAGAGGTTCTGTCGCCGTGTTCACTGTTAGACTGGACACTGCCGGTTCAGAGGTTCTGTCGCCGTGTTCACTGTTAGACTGGACACTGCCGGTTCAGAGGTTCTGTCGCCGTGTTCACTGTTAGACTGGACACTGCCGGTTCAGAGGTTCTGTCGCCGTGTTCACTGTTAGACTGGACACTGCCGGTTCAGAGGTTCTGTCGCCGTGTTCACTGTTAGACTGGACACTGCCGGTTCAGAGGTTCTGTCGCCGTGTTCACTGTTAGACTGGACACTGCCGGTTCAGAGGTTCTGTCGCCGTGTTCACTGTTAGACTGGACACTGCCGGTTCAGAGGTTCTGTCGCCGTGTTCACTGTTAGACTGGACACTGCCGGTTCAGAGGTTCTGTCGCCGTGTTCACTGTTAGACTGGACACTGCCGGTTCAGAGGTTCTGTCGCCGTGTTCACTGTTAGACTGGACACTGCCGGTTCAGAGGTTCTGTCGCCGTGTTCACTGTTAGACTGGACACTGCCGGTTCAGAGGTTCTGTCGCCGTGTTCACTGTTAGACTGGACACTGCCGGTTCAGAGGTTCTGTCGCCGTGTTCACTGTTAGACTGGACACTGCCGGTTCAGAGGTTCTGTCGCCGTGTTCACTGTTAGACTGGACACTGCCGGTTCAGAGGTTCTGTCGCCGTGTTCACTGTTAGACTGGACACTGCCGGTTCAGAGGTTCTGTCGCCGTGTTCACTGTTAGACTGGACACTGCCGGTTCAGAGGTTCTGTCGCCGTGTTCACTGTTAGACTGGACAGTGCCGGTTCAGAGGTTCTGTCGCCGTGTTCACTGTTCAGAGGTTCAGAGGTTCTGTTCACTGGGAGGTAGAATTACATTATTCATCATTAATATGAGTTAAAAACAGAGTTAACATCAGACAGGCCATTGAATGTTAAGCTGTCATGTTTGTGTTTGTGCTTAAAACCTCTGTCTGTGTGTGTGTGTGTGTGTGTGTGTGTGTGTGTGTGTGTGTGTGTGTGTGTGTCAGATCTGTCAGCGGGGTTTCCGTCCCCGGGGTCCAGAGGGATTTGGTCCCCAGGTTTGTTGACTGACCAGTTGGGCTCAGGCTTAAATCCCGCCTCGACCTTTGACCCCGACACTAATTACACAGGCCGGGTGCTGACGGCTATAATACACCCCGGGCTGAATGGAACGCCCCCCAACGCTGTCCACAAAAGACACGGAAGCCAAAGACGCCTTGAACCTTTAAGCCTGGCATGACACCCACGACTGTGAGGAGGAATGGAGATCGGTGGAGGGACGGAGGCGTTTCCCACAGCATTAACGTGACCTTTGTTCTGCTGTAATCCTGCACGCAAATAATGATGTCAGGGTGAGATCAGACGGGTCGGGCCGGATCCTGGAGGCTCAGTCAGGAAAGACTTATGAGATCAAACACACGCAAGTTTGGAGTCATAGAAATGTTAAAAATATTTACTATGTCGACAGTATGTGACAGTCACAGAGACTACGTCAGGTTTTAGACAGTCTGCGGGGACGTCACAGAGACTACGTCCAGGTTTTAGACAGTCTGCGTTCAGTGAGGTTTATTCAGTTCACACAAAGACAGAACTGTTGCAAACGTTCAGATCTGGTTTGATAAACGTTATCACAGCGTTTTCTCTCAGTAGTCGTGGAGAGGCCTGCAGGGTGTAGCACACCAACACAGCTACAAGCTGTGACAATAGCTCATTAGGAAACAGTTTGTGGTGGAGGTGTCTGTGTTTTCACAGTGATAAAATCCTTCAGATTAGCACGGAGGGAATCAAACCTGCGGTCCAAAGTCAACACAGACAGCCTGCAGAAGAAAGGACGACTGTTGGAAGATGACGAAGACAGAAAGTGGATGATTGAAGGTGACGCTCCAATCTAAAACCAAACATGATAATTCCATCAGCTCATCTCAGGCGATGACAGGTGGTGTCAAAGACGGGCGGGGCAGGACCAAGTGACGGAGGTCACGACCTCTCTGTGATCTCGTTTCTACGTCTCCATCTGCTGAGCGTGTTTGTTGACTCAAACATTCATTTCATCATTTCATCATTTCATCTTTCATCTCTATAAATTATGATGAGCTGCTGTGTGGGCGAGCATCCACCCTGCCCAGGAATGAACTCCACCAACCCACACGAAGACCTAAAACCTGGATGTAGTCTCTGAGACGTCCCCGCAGACTGTCTAAAACCTGGACGTAGTCTCCGTGACGTCCCCGCAGACTGTCTAAAACCTGGACGTAGTCTCCGTGACGTCCCCGCAGACTGTCTAAAACCTGGACGTAGTCTCCGTGACGTCCCCGCAGACTGTCTAAAACCTGGACGTAGTCTCCGTGACGTCCCCGCAGACTGTCTAAAACCTGGACGTAGTCTCCGTGACGTCCCCGCAGACTGTCTAAAACCTGGACGTAGTCTCCGTGACGTCCCCGCAGACTGTCTAAAACCTGGACGTAGTCTCCGTGACGTCCCCGCAGACTGTCTAAAACCTGGACGTAGTCTCCGTGACGTCCCCGCAGACTGTCTAAAACCTGGACGTAGTCTCCGTGACGTCCCCGCAGACTGTCTAAAACCTGGACGTAGTCTCCGTGACGTCCCCGCAGACTGTCTAAAACCTGGACGTAGTCTCCGTGACGTCCCCGCAGACTGTCTAAAACCTGGACGTAGTCTCCGTGACGTCCCCGCAGACTGTCTAAAACCTGGACGTAGTCTCCGTGACGTCCCCGCAGACTGTCTAAAACCTGGACGTAGTCTCCGTGACGTCCCCGCAGACTGTCTAAAACCTGGACGTAGTCTCCGTGACGTCCCCGCAGACTGTCTAAAACCTGGACGTAGTCTCCGTGACGTCCCCGCAGACTGTCTAAAACCTGGACGTAGTCTCCGTGACGTCCCCGCAGACTGTCTAAAACCTGGACGTAGTCTCCGTGACGTCCCCGCAGACTGTCTAAAACCTGGACGTAGTCTCTGTGACGTCCCTGCAGACTGTCTAAAACTGAAACAGTTCAAACAGGATTTACTCTTTAAAAAGCATGTAAAGACGTGTGTGTGCGTGTGTGTGTGTGTGTGTGTGTGTGTGTGTGTTCGTATGTGAAGGTGAACATATGACACCTCTGCATGTGTGTGTTTAACATAATTGTATGAAAGTATGCTGAAACTATGTGTGTGTGTGTGTGTGTGTGTGTGTGTCGCATGCAGTGTGTTTGCTAAACACGCCTCACGCAGCAGGTATGTGTGTCTGCAGACAGGTAAGAACAAATCTGCAGCTTCAGAGCGAGCACCAATCCTCCACATTCTTTCTTTTGTTGTGACTGAAACACTTGAAATCAGCTCCAACGTCTGCGAGGACGGAGCTGACGGAGCTGACGGAGCTGACGGAGCTGGAACAGACCACAAACGTTAAACTGAGTGTGACAGTTTGAGTCCATCACGTCTTCTTCAGAAACATCCAGATTCAGACTGATGCTCCTGTTTGTCTCCATGGATACGGAGCAGACCGTGGTCACAGCAGTCTGCTTCAGGAGCGTCTCTCTGCTGAAGACAGACAGATTTTCAAAATAAAACATCCTGTTCAAACTTCAGATTGTAAACACAGTTTAACTGTGTGACACGTTTAGAAGCCAGTTTTGTTGGACGTGTCAGTGTGACACTGAGGAGATAATCTGATCTGCTGTCAGCTCATCCAGCAGGAGATCTCCAACACTAACTGCTGCTGATAACACACACACACACACACACACACACACACTGATAACAACACACTCATTAGAGAAGAGGATTTTCACTGACTTCAGTTCATGCAAGAAGCCTCTGAGCTCACAGCCTGGCTAACAAACTGAGCTAACAGCAGCAGATTACTTCACTGTCCATCAGGAAACTCTGGACTCAAACTTTTCCTGCAGTAAAATTCATCTAGACATGAAGTCAAACAGGCGTTGTCCTCAGTAATCAGAGTAAATGTAATTAAGTGTAAAGTCTCCCACCCAGGTTACCTTCCCCCCACTGATGTTTGCATCAGGTTTAAGTTTCAGCTCCTCCTCACTCATCCCCCATAATGACTCAGTCAAACATTTACAGTAGCTCTTCCATCAGGAGGATTTGCATACTGCACTGAAATGGATCTGATAAGATAAAGCTGCCTCCAAACCACACGCTGTAATTAAGCTGTGCTAATGTTTGTCTCAGTCACATGCATCCGTCCGCTCTTCAGGCATCAGGCATTCACTAAATGTCTTAAACATCAGATGTCCTTGAATGCATGGACAGGAAGTCTGCTGACCATGAACTGAGTCTTAGTGAGGTCAGCGTAGCTCCACCTGAATCAGAGAAACGCTGCCCGGGGCAGCAGCACGAGATATGTGGAGTAATTGCTTGTAATTAGTGTCATTAGTGTGTGTGAAGGTGTGTGGTTGTTCAGGGGTTACATAGAGGTAAGAAGACGCTCAGGAGACGAGGAGAACAAGTTCCTCTGTGTCTGAACCTTCCAGAAAATGTCTCGTCTTTCCAAGATGTCCACACTTTCTAAACTTGTCTTCTTCATGAAAATGTCCCACTTCTAAACACATCACTCCCATATATTGTCACTTTCTAAACCTGTCTCCATTTTGTGACGATGTCCCCAGTTTCCATACTCATCTTAACTGTCCTCATGTTTTTCAAGATGTTGCGATGTCCTTGCTTTCCAAACTCGTCCTCCCTGTCAGGGTCTAAACCTCAGACCGGTTCTCTCAGAGACGGAAACCCCCGCAGACAGACACTCATTGAGTTGATACCACAGTACCTGAGGCGGTGTCCTCCCCCTCCCTCCATCAGGAGATGTAATCGTCCTGCTGTTATTATGTCACCTCACATTAATCTTCAGTTTGTCTAATCAGAGCGGTTCCAGCGCCGTGCTGTTATTATCATATCAGGTTCAAAAGGCCGTGGGCAGAGAGACAGACAGAGAGAGACAGGTTTGAATATACAGGAGGTTACATCAACCATCACTCACTGATGGACTTAATGCATGTAAGGTATAAATGGACCACCAGTGCTGACGCCGCCACAGGGAGCCCACAGGAATCCTTCCTGTTAAGCTCCGTTGGGGAGGAAGGGTTTATGTAACTGTTCATGATCTGGTAATTATTATACAGCAACAGAAAGAGCCGGGCCACATGCTGTTTCTGCTCTGATGGCCCTGAAAATGAAGCTTTGATTGGGTGTCTGGCGGCCGGTGGAGGAGCTCATTGTGTCCTGTGAAGCTCATGACCATCGCTGAGGGTCGGACGTAGACGGACTGTAGAATCGATTGCAATGTCTGCAATACTGTCAAAGCTGCAGCACCCTGCCGGTCACTCATGACCGAGACCAAGAGATATTTGGACTTCTTCGCTTTGGGGCAATGACTCAGTCCAAACCTGGAGGAAGCAGTCCATGTTGTCTGGTATAGAACCAGGACCACCTTCATCTCGGCTGTACACGTCACTTTATTGCTGATTCTGGTATGGTACGGTATCTTCCTGTCCACTAGAACCTCAAAACCTTTAAAACTCTATGATGGACCCCAGGACCCTGAACCACTCCACCCCCAACTCATCAGTGGGCGCTGGAAACTCTGCTCCACGACCTTGTAAGCTTGTAGATCATGTTTGTGGTAAACTCATTCTCAGATTGGTGAAAACGCGGCTGAAGCTGGTGTAGATGATAACACGATACATGCTGTATGAATGAAGGCTGACCTTCAGATGCTGCGTTCAGGAGCACGTTGGTTTAGACAGGCGGACAGATAGCGGAGCTTCATTTGAATGTGTTTGAACTTCAGTTTCGTGGCTGCAGGCTGCAGCGCTCTTCCTCCATCCTGGACCAAACTCAGAACTTTCATGTGACACGGAGACCACGAGAACAGTTCAGGTTACTCTTTAACTACGTGAACTTCATTCAAATGACCAGTGACTGTTTACTACTGACAACTACTGACTTTATTATTCTGACGTCTGTGTTACCCAACAGCTCCTCCTGTTCGATAACATTACAGTTATTTTGTAACCTTTTCATTTCACCACTCGAATATCTCAACCTGCTTCATAAGTCAGACTGTTGTTGGACTGTTGTTGGACTGTTGTTGGACTGTTGTTGGACTGTTCTCCAACTGTCTGTGGAGTGTTCTTGGACTAGTTTCAGGCTGTTGTCTGGCTGTTGTCTGGCTGTTGTCTGGCTGTTGTTGTGCTCCTCATACGTACAGTGAAACATACAGTAATGACCTGCAGACCTGTGATGAGTTCACTGACCCAGGCTAACGGTCGGCTGGAGGCCTGAACCTGCCACACCGCTGTGCTCTAATCCTGTTAAGGAGGAAAGAGACAATTACTCTGCTTTGCTTCGGTTCAGCGCTCAGATCCGCCCCGAGCCAAAACAGTGCACTGTAAAAACACTCTGTGATTCAGCCTCTGTTATTTGATTTATTTCCTGTGTAAACATTGTTCAGGTAGAGTCTGAAGAACAGACGGTCACACCTGAAACACCTGAAACACCTGCACACCGAACCAGAGCGACAGAGACAAACAGACAGACTGTTGGAAAGCAGAGGATGTGATCTGTGGACGGGACTGAAAGAATAAACTGGAAACAAACAGGACAGTCCATGTCTTCAGCTGACGACCACAGTAACTCACCTGTGCACAGTAACTCACCTGTGCGCAGTAACTCACCTGTGCACAGTAACTCACCTGTGAGCAGTAACTCACCTGTGAGCAGTAACTCACCTGTGCACAGTAACTCACCTGTGAGCAGTAACTCACCTGTGAGCAGTAACTCACCTGTGTACAGTAACTCACCTGTGCACAGTAACTCACCTGTGAGCAGTAACTCACCTGTGAGCAGTAACTCACCTGTGCACAGTAACTCACCTGTGAGCAGTAACTCACCTGTGAGCAGTAACTCACCTGTGCACAGTAACTCACCTGTGAGCAGTAACTCACCTGTGAGCAGTAACTCACCTGTGTACAGTAACTCACCTGTGAGCAGTAACTCACCTGTGAGCAGTAACTCACCTGTGCACAGTAACTCACCTGTGAGCAGTAACTCACCTGTGAGCAGTAACTCACCTGTGTACAGTAACTCACCTGTGCACAGTAACTCACCTGTGAGCAGTAACTCACCTGTGAGCAGTAACTCACCTGTGCACAGTAACTCACCTGTGAGCAGTAACTCACCTGTGAGCAGTAACTCACCTGTGTACAGTAACTCACCTGTGAGCAGTAACTCACCTGTGTACAGTAACTCACCTGTGTGTAGTAACTCACCTGTGAGCAGTAACTCACCTGTGGACAGTAACTCACCTGTGCACAGTAACTCACCTGTGCACAGTAACTCACCTGTGTGTAGTAACTCTGAAAGAAACACTGATGTCTGAAGAATCATCATAATCATATATAATAATAATCAGCCTCTGACAGACGGAGAAACCAAGCAGCAACCACACTGAACATGTGTGAACACACACACACACACACACACACACACACACACACACAGGTGTGAGTAAAGCTGGTGTCATTTTCAGATAATTACCGGGATTCAACAATACAACAGGAAGAGACGCTGCAGCTTTTTTTGTGTGTGTGAGTGAGTGTGTTAGTGTGTGAGTGAGTGTGTTAGTGTGTGTGTGAGTGTGTTAGTGTGTGAGTGAGTGTGTTAGTGTGTGAGTGAGTGTGTTAGTGTGTGAGTGAGTGTGTTAGTGTGTGAGTGAGTGTGTGTGTGTGTGTGTGTCTGTGTGTGAGAGAAAGACAGTGAGACACACCAGTAGGAGGACGGCACCCTGCTGCACATTGTTAGAATGATTGACAACTTCAGGAACCCAACTGGCAATGAAGTGCCAGCCATGGGACACACACAGACACACACACACAGACACACACACACACACACACACATCCCCCCATGCCTTTGTGGCCCTTCGTCGATTGACGGAGTGTCAATCAAAAATGTTGCAGAGTCTTTTGGTTTTTTGTTGGATGGATGAGGCGGTCCCACACACACACACACACACACACACACACACACACACACACACTCTAAGTAGCTCAATGCTAAACAAATTAGCGTGATCGTAGTCATATTTCTCGGTCAGCGCGCCGCTCGTCCCTGAGCGCTTCATTAATCATCCTGAACGACAGCGCGCCTCATGATGAAAGCTTCACTTTAACTTCTGCCCTCACACTTTCTTCTTCTTCTTCTCCTCTTTCTCTCTTTCTTCTTCCAGGGTTTTTGTTTTCTCAAGCACCCCCTCCTCACCCCTCCTCACCCCCTCCTCACCCCCGCCTCACCCCCTCCTCACCCCTCCTCCCATAAGAAGAAAAGAAGTGAAAGAGGACAGAAGCTCAGGGGGAAGGAGGAATGCATTGACTGACCCGTCAGTGAATCTTTGTTTCTTTCAGGATCTGCATGTGTCAGCAGAGAGACGCTGAAGAAGCTTCAATAAAACTCAAACTCTGCTTGTTTTTCTTTCTCGTCACCTGAACTGAAAGTTGCCCGGGTCGTCTGCCTGTTGAATGAGTGTTGTGACCCGATCAGACCCGTGAAACCCCCCACGAGGCCTCGGCGACAGACACATTCTCAGTTTGGAGTCTGCAAAGAGTTTCAGGCGAGGAATGAAGGTGGGAAAGTTTTGTCAAACAGCAACACAAAGCTCAGTGTGTTTGGATCAGATCACAGAATCATGATCCAACGGGCCCAAGAACTGAAGCAGGTCGACCTTTTTCTGAGCTGTCTGATATCAGACCTTCGACTTACAGCAAGAATGAAAGAAAAGCAATGAAAGCTCATTTATGTCTTAATGTCCAGAACATCAGGAACCGTCATGAGACACCTGACAGGATGTTTGTATTATGCTGATGTTTCCACGCCGTCTGTCTGTCTGTCTGTCTGTCTGTCTGTCTGTCTGTCTGTCTGTCTGTCTGTCGCCTTTCACTTCACCAGCAGCAGCTGATATCACTGCCTAGTCCAGCAGCAGTCAGCCCAGAACCAGAACCAGACCCAGCAGCAGCTGATATCACTGCCTAGTCCAGCAGCAGTCAGCCCAGCTCGGCGTCTGTCTTTCAGCCTTTTATTTCACCAAGCTCTCACCAACCACTAAAAGTCAGTCCCACATTTACTCTTGTCCGGCGGCTTCTTGCTCGCTCACTCTCTCCTTTTCTCTTCTTAGCTTCCTCCGTCAGCGTCCTCTTCACTCTCTTCTCCTCTGCCATCATGTCCATAGAAGCTGCTGAGCCCGGTTATATAGCCCGCTTGCCCAGCTCCGGTTCTGGCACGACACCGGCTCTGCTTGTTGTCAACCGGCCATGTTGACCTGACTGCAGGTCAGATCAACATTAGAACGGTTACTCTGTGTTGATTTAAGATTCAGATCTCTGGGCAGGTTCCTGTTTGAAGCTGAACTTGTGATGAATGATTTCATACGTGTTCAGGTCTCAGCAGGTCTCAGGTTTTAATGTGCAGCCTTACTCTTGATGAGGAAACAAGGAAAGGAGAGAGCAGAGGACACATCTCGGGCTGTTTGGGACGGTCTCGGTGACATTTAATGGGTCCATCAGGTCGACTTGGAGGGGGGCTCGAGGTCGATGCTGATCAGGCTGGAAAGAAGACCCGAGTTGTCTGACAGCAGCAGAATCCATTGAGCAGAAGGTCAGAGGAGTTGTCTTTTAGTCTGACCTTTGACCTGTGCCTCCTCAGACAGATGACCCCTCCCTGAAGGTCTGAACAAACAGAAATGGCCGATCAGCTGAAACATCGCTGCTCGGCTTTCTTTTTGTTTCCGTCTCAGTCGTTCACTTTCCTTCTTTTCACTTTAATTCTTCACACACACTTGATTAGTTTGAGGATAAAGACATCCTTTGAGTGTGTGTGTGTTCCTGCTGTTCACTGTATCTAATGCCTTTTTTAACTTTGTCTGACAGACGATTCATCAACCTGATTCTTAATCACGTTACAGCAGAGCCGAGCCAGAGGTGACTCCTCTGAACATTTGATTTAATGGAGGCTTTTATCCAAACACCTCCCATGAGTGCATACACAGAAACTACAGTGGCCCCAGTGGGACATTAACCCTTTAATCCTGATGTTCTTCACTTGTTGGTGTGGCTCCATCGTGGAGCTCCACATTCATCTCTTCATGTTATATAAAGTACGACATGTACGCATCATTCTGAAGACTGAGACTGTCCATCATGAAGCGTGGACGTCACAGTCAGAGGACATCAGACGGAAAGCAGCAAATACACTGTGAGTAAAATCTGACCCAGTTTGAAGTTCTGTGGTTCTGTTCCATCCCACCACCAACGCAACCACCACCCACCACCAACCAACCACCAACCCAACCACCACCCAACCCACCAACCCACCACCAACCCATCACCAAACCAAGCACCACCCACCAACCAACCACCAACCCAACCACCAACTAACCACCAACCAACCACCAACTAACCACCAACCAACCACCAACCCAACCACCACCCACCACCGACCCAACCACCAACCAACCACCAACCCACCACCAACCAACCACCGACCCAACCACCAACCAACCACCGACCCAACCACCGACCAACCACTGACCTACCACCGACCCACCACCAACCCAACCACCAACCCACCACCAACCCAACCACCACCCACCACCAACCAACCACCAACCAACCACCAACCCAACCACCACCCACCACCGACCCACCACCAACCCAACCACCAACCCACCACCAACCAACCACCGACCCAACCACCAACCAACCACCGACCCAACCACCGACCAACCACTGACCTACCACCGACCCACCACCAACCCAACCACCAACCCACCACCAACCCAACCACCACCCACCACCAACCCAACCACCACCCAACCACCACCCACCACCAACCCAACCACCACCCATCACTCAGGATGAGTGTTTCGGTAAATTAAGTCTCTGACGATTCACTTTCTCATTAAATCCAGCTTTTATTCTGGTGCCCAGACTTCCTTCCTGCTTTCTTTTCATAGTAATGCTGACCCTCCCTCACATGGCAGGACCCACACACACACACACACACACACACACACACAGCCTCTCTCCAATATAATTACCTTGGAGGGCATTAGGCGGGGCAGCTCCCCGTGTGTTTTGCTCTCTCATTGTTCTCAGTGTTTCCCTGCAGCTCGTCTCATCTGTTTGTGTCAGTGTGAGCCGAGCTGGTGCTCCGTCCTACCTGACACCACGTCATGCACTTAATCTAACTATCCACTGCATGTATCGATAACACATCAGTCTGCTGCCGGACAATTCAATCTGCTTCACGAGGCACAAATCCACGACACAGATTACAAACTTGTTCTCCATCAGAAAGGTTCAGATGACTTTGCTGCTGTCAGGCCATGAACGTCACATCATGCACATGGCAGCAGTGCAGGAAGCATTTAGCTCTGTTACCCACACGAGACCTGCGAGTCAAACCCACGAGTCGGTGAAAAGGTGAAAATCCACAGCTTGTTTGGGGGCTGCTGAGCGTGCCAGCTACAGGTCTTTGGAAAATGTCGAAGCATTCCTGCTCAGGATGACACGTCTCCCAAATATGTTACAAGTATGCAGCATGACGTGTCGACCGCTGCAGAGGTGTATGACAACCTGAGGTCTCTGGTTTCAGGTGTGTGTGTGTGTGAAACGAGCGTTGCTGTGTTTAATCTGAAGACAGGAGGCCTGAATAATGTGTCGCTATGCAGCGGTGTAGTGTTACACACACACACACACACACACACACACACACACGACAGGTGGTTCTGGGCTAGACAGTATAATTACAGCTCTCAGCTTCAACATCCAAAGCTGAAGGATGGGATAGAGTGGTTACCTGAACACACACACACACACACACACACACACACACACACACACACTGTGATAAAAACATGCAGCGGTCGGCGTGAGCGAGTTGTTACAGGTACAAATGAGACGATGAAATACGACCCGGGAAGTCCAGTTTGAGTAAAATGTGAAAAAGTGTGAAGCTTTAAATCCATCAGCACTGAACAGGTGGAAGAGTTATTAACATGGAATGTTTTTGGACAGTGCAGCCTGACGATGGTTAGACTGGACACTGCTGGTTCAGAGGTTCTGTTGCCGTGTTCACTGTTAGACTGGACACTGCTGGTTCAGAGGTTCTGTTGCTGTGTTCACTGTTAGACTGGACACTGCCGGTTCAGAGGTTCTGTTGCTGTGTTCACTGTTAGAGTTTCAGTAATTGAAAATGGCATTAAAGGGCCGGTGTTTAGCTCAGTTGATAGAGCAGCCGCCCCATGTGTGAAGGCTCAGTCCGTGCTGTGGAAGCTGAGGGTTCGAGTCCGACCTGTGGCTCCTTCCTGCATGTCGTTCCCCGTCTCTCTGACTCTCTCTCCCTCTCTCCATGTTCCTGTCACTCTTCAGCTGTCTCTATCAAATAAAGCTTGAAAAGGCCAAAAAAAGAAAGTGGTATTAAATTTGCACTTAGTTACGTTTCAGTGCTGGTTGAAGTGAATCAGCTGCTGACAGCTGGTCGTGAGGTCAGCGAGGGCGAGACAGGCAGACTCCAAGAACATCAGTGTGAAGACAGACTAATTAATGATCCTAATTATTTTAATGTCAGACCACTAATCTGATAATAGACGATTAACATGTCGTTTCTCCTTCATTTCAAAATAAAAGCACACTTATTACACGATTAAAGCTGTTTGATCAGAAACATTTCATAACACACTCACACACACTCACACACACTCACACACACAGCCATAGGGCAGGCAGCACCTCAGATGATGGATCGAGGTCACCAGGGCTGAAGGTGTGTGTGTGTGTGTGTGTGTGTGTGTTGTAGTTCAGGTATGTGTGTGTGGGCGGAGTTCAGGTGTTCATTCACAAACTCCACTGACACGACAGATACATTCCACACACACACACCTGAACACACTCCGGTTTCTGATCTGTGATCACTGTAAAACACATTCTGTGTTTGTTTGACTTGGACTCACGTCCAGCTTCAAGTTAAAAATATCCATAAAATGTGTCCATGTCTTTCCTGCTGCTGCCCACAGACAGGAGAGACCCGGAGACAGACCCAGAGACAGACCCGGAGTTTGTGACCCGGAGACAGACCCGGAGACAGACCTGGAGACAGATCCGGAGTTTGTGACCCAGAGACGTTTACCGGACAGACTGACTTCAGGACAGGAAAGACACTGATGGAGGAGAGGTGGAGCAGCATCCTTCACAAACATGTCCACAGGTGTTCGGTTTGGGCTCATAATGCTACATAAGCAGGTACATGTGCGAATACACACTCACAGCATGTTTACCTTCAGACAGGAAGACGTACCTGCTGTGGCTGGCTCAGCCAATCAGAAGTGATGACGCCTGCTGTGTATGTATCAGCTGCCAATCATCCTCTGTGTGTGTGTGTGTGTGTGTGTGTGTGTGTGTGTGTGTGTGCTGGTCGGGGGTGGAGCACACATAACTCACGCCTGGCAGGTTGCTTCCTTCTGTAAATGATGAATGGATTAGGGAGGAGAGGGAGGAGGACACACTGCTGAGAGAGGGACGACGTCCAAACTCCACCAGCGTCTCCGGACGCGTTCGGGGGACAGGAAGTGATAAACGAAGGTGATGCTTCAGGTGTGTTCATGAACATGCTGAACATTATGTAAATGAACAGCTGAGCGTTTCCTCTTTATCCTGATGCCCATCAGGAAGTAGCTACGTACTTATTGAGGAATCACACACACACACACACACACACACACACACCATGTGGGAGGCCGTACTCAGACCAGGTCAGGCGTTTGCAGGTTTGTGAGTCAGACTCACACAGCAGGTGGAGTCTCAGAGTTCAGTCCAGGAACACACCTGGAGCACACTCACTTTAAACTTATTTCAGGCTGACTGTGGAGTTTCATGTAAAACTCTAAACTATAATAAATTATAACAATTATAGTAAGTTATAACACGTTATAATAAGTTATAACACGTTATAATAAGTTATAACACGTTATAATAAGTTATATTACGTTATAATAAGTTATAACACGTTATAATAAGTTATAACATGTTATAATAAGTTATAACACGTTATAATAAGTTATATTATGTTATAATATGCACAGTTTGCAAATCCGAATTTAAATTCCACAGAAGTAACACAACTTTAACATATCACCTCAAAGCAAAACACCCAGTCTACACTACAGGAGTGTGGCACTCCTCAGTATATTTCCTCATTCTGGCTTTTTTTTATTTGCACTGTGCATATGTGCACCTTAAGCCAATAAAATGAATGAATTTAAATATACTTTATCTGTGTTTATTCTACATTACTTTGATCATTTTACATAAATACATATTCATTATAAGCTTCAGTCTCAGAAAAATGCATTTAATTTATTGATACATTTATTGATAAATCTATTGATAAATTAATCGCGATTAATTACAGAATTTTTTGCGATTAATTAGTTAATTTGTTTTAATCGATTGACAGCCCTAATCATGTTATAGTTTATGTGTGGATGTTTTGAACTTTTGCTGCAGACAGATCGTTTTTATCTGAAACTCTGACAACAATTTTACAAAGTTTGTCCTTGACGTGTCACTTTTAACATGACTGTGTTTCTTACATGAAACACAAACACACACACACACACACACACACACACACACACACACTTCAATCGTATTCCCACCCACATTCAAACTGTGTGGTTCACTGTGAACGTCATCTCAGCTCGTAAACTTTAACACAAACCTTCACTGATGCAGCTTAGTGCTGATTAGAGTCAATGCAACAGCCACAGTGTGTGTGTGTTTGTGTGTAATCATAGCCCGAGGACATACACACATGTGTGTGTTTGTGTAACAGGTGGTGTTGCTGTGTCTCTGCGAGCTGGATGGACGCTCCGCGCTCACATAAAGGATACTTCCTCTCTCCTTTGTTTGCTCCCTCATCAGAGTAAACAAAGAATGCTACCTCCTCGCCACACACACACACACACACACACACACACACACACACACACAGGTAGGAAGTGGAGTGGTCATTTCCCTTCCCTCCCTCTGTCAGGTATGTCAGGCCTGAGGCCATCAGAGCGACCACACATGAGGTGAGACCTGTCCACCTGAGAGAAGATCAGCAGAAGGTTTGAAACGCTGATGAAACGCTGATGAAACGCTGATGAAACGTTGATTAGATGTTTGGTATTATTATTATTAGAACAGAACCGGTCTAACAGAAAACAGCAGCACCAAGGTCAGTGAGCTACTTCAGCAAGTTTAATGAACGACATCTGAGTGGAAGTGAAGGTTACGTTAACGTTACCTGAATGTTTTCATCACAGCTCAGCTGACGGTACCATCAGAGGTTGTGTCTCAGTCTGGATCTGGATCTGGATCTGGATCTGCACGTCTCCTCTCTGCAAACAGGCGTCTCTTTTGAGAAGCTCGAGTGGAGCAGAACAGTAGCCCTTGTTCCCCGGGTGAGGTCGTGACCCCTCGCCCCGGCCCGAACCCGATACCCGGCCTGCCGGCTCGGCGGGGCGCTCCGCCTGAAAGATAAGGAAGTGGACCACCGGTAGTCCTGGTGTTAGCCCTCACCCCAGGGATGCCCCGGGGTCAAACCCGGCTCTCCTCACCTTACTCACCTTCTGTCTGAGTCTGGGTCGGACGTCTGTTGTGTTAGCGGCATCAGAACCGATTCTACAGTTTATTATTCAGAACATGTGACTTTGTCTTTATTTGTCTGGACCGAACACAACCTCAGAACCAGCAGAGAGCGTCCAGCAGCTCTTCATTAACTGTCACTGAGTCTGAGGCTCAACGTGTAACATGAGGAGACCCACAAACGTCCTCACAACGGGTCAACACTCACACACACACACTCCCTGGAGGGAGCTGCTGATGACAGGGAGCGACTCAGACAAGGAGAAAGGAGGCGCGAATCAAAGAGACGAGGAGGAGGAGAAGGACGAGGAGGAGGAGGAGGAGGAAGAGGAGGAGAAGGACGAGGAGGAGGAGGAGGAGGAAGAGGAAGAGGAGGAGGAGGAGGAGGAGCGGGTGGATGTGACTTTGTAAAAACAATCTTCAGCGTGTTTTTAAACGTAGAGTTTAAAATGACGGTGATCAGTTTAAGTCTCTGTGATCAGATCCACGTTCGCGTGTCTGCGATCAGATCCACGTTCGCGTGTCTGGATCAGATCCACGTTCGCGTGTCTGGATCAGATCCACGTTCGCGTGTCTGTGATCAGATCCACGTTCGCGTGTCTGGATCAGATCCACGTTCGCGTGTCTGGATCAGATCCACGTCCGCGTGTCTGGATCAGATCCACGTTCGCGTGTCTGGATCAGATCCACGTTCGCGTGTCTGGATCAGATCCACGTTCTGAGCGTGGTCCAGCAGCAGATCTGTGACGATAACATGTGACGTCTTCGTTATCACCTCTGTCCTCCTCTTTCTTTCTTTCTTTCTTTCTTTCTTTCTTTCTTTCTTTCTTTCTTTC
>NC_040020.1:23115524-23115961 GCF_000972845.2 Larimichthys crocea | reverse complement strand
GCTAACAGACTGAGCTAACAGCAGCTAACAGACTGAGCTAACAGCAGCTAACAGACTGAGCTAACAGCAGCTAACAGACTGAGCTAACAGACTGAGCTAACAGCAGCTACAGCTGGCAGCAGTTTACTGTCCATCTTGTTCATCACTGATCACTGAACAGAACCAGAACCACAGACCTTCATTTAGACTGGGTCAGAATTTGTGTCTGAGACCAACAGGGAATAACACCACACACACACACACACACACACACACACACACACACACAGATCAAAGTGAAGCTGTCAGTGCAGCGCTGCCTCAGGCTGACAGCCACAGTTCATCCAGTGTTTACACTACAGCACTTTCTACTACTCACACACACATCTACACACACACACACACACACACACACACATCTACACACACACACACACATCTCTACACACACACACACA
>NC_040020.1:23111720-23115514 GCF_000972845.2 Larimichthys crocea | reverse complement strand
CACATCTACACACACACACACACACATACACACACACACACACACACACACACATCTACACACACACACACACACACACATCTACACACACACACACACACACACACACATCTACACAGACACACACACAGACACACACACACACATCTACACACACACAGACACACACACTTGCTAAGATGCATTTCCTGTCTGTTGTCCCATCACACCACAAAGGGCCGTCACTAATCCTTTAAAAGCTTCTGTCATGGACACCTCAGTGTGTGTCTGTGTGTGTGTGCAGGCCTGATGAGCTGATCTTAATCCTGAGTTTAAACCTGATCCTCTGTCAGATGTTCACTTCACTGTTTCTTTCCTGACTACGTCATGGAGACTACGTCCAGGTTTTAGACAGTCTGCGGGGACGTCATGGAGACTACGTCCAGGTTTTAGACAGTCTGCGGGGACGTCACGGAGACTCGTCCAGGTTTCAGACAGTCTGCGGGGACGTCACGGAGACTCGTCCAGGTTTTAGACAGTCTGCGGAGACGTCACGGAGACTACGTCCAGGTTTTAGACAGTCTGCGGGGACGTCACAGAGACTACGTCCAGGTTTTAGACAGTCTGCGGGGACGTCACGGAGACTACGTCCGTACAGAAAGAACCGAACCGGAGACACAGAACAGCCAATGAACGAACGGGCAGCCGGGGGTTCAGGGCGGACAAACGGGGGACACGGAGTGGCCAAAAGAAGGGGAAAGAAAACAAACTAAGGAAAGAGGGATAAGTGGGGGAGAATAAATGCGGCAAAAGAAAGCCAAAAGAAAAGCGCGGGGGTGGTGAGGCGCGGCGCGCCGCCGCGGGGCCGCTAGCGCCGGTCCGGAAGCGCCCTACGCCGGAGGGCGCCTCCATGGGCGGCTGGGACACACACACACACACAACACACATACTCACACACACCACACACACAGCGCGCGCGCGCGCGGCGGCGCGCGGCGTGCGCGCGGCCGCGCACACACACACTCCCACACACACACACAGGCGCGCACCACCACACTCCGCGTCCACGACGCACGCGCTTCGCGCACACACTACAGCCAACGTCCCGCGTCGCGCGCGCATACACACACACACACACACACGTCGCGCGCGCGCGCTGCGCGCGCGCGCGCGCACACACACACACAACACACGGGCGCGCGCGCGCACACACACACACCACACGCGCGCGCGCGCGCGGCGCGCGTCCACACCACACGCACACACACCTACACACGCGCTGCGCGCGCGGCCACACACACACCACCCACACACGACGGCGCTGCGCGCGCGCACACCACACACCACCGCACCGCGCGCGCGCGCGCGCCACACACCCCACAACACACACGCGCGCGCGCGCGGCGCGCGCACACACACACACATCACACACGCGCGCGTCGCGCACACACACACACACACTCGCGCGGCGCGCCCGCACACACACACACACCCACACAGCGCCGTGCGCGCGGCGCGCACACACACACACTACACACACACACGCCGCGCGCGCGTCCACACCACATTCCACGCGCGCGCGGCGCGCGCCACACACTACACGCCGCGCGCGCGCACTACACACGCCACACACGCGCACACGCGCACACACACAACACACGCGCGCGCGCGCGCGCGCGCTGCGCTCCCCCCCGCCACACACACACACACACACACGCGCGCGCGCGCCCGCGCACACACAAACACACACGCGCGCGCGAGCGCGCGGGCGCGCGCGCAGCACACACCCACACGCGCGCGCGCGCGCGCACATCACACACACACCAACACACACCGCGCGCGCGCGCGCGCGCGCGCACACACACACACACACACCAACACGCGCGCGCGCGCGCGCGCACACTACACACACCACACACCGCGGCGCGCGCGGCGCGCGCGACAGACACACACCACACCGCGCGCGCGCGCGCGCGCGCGCGCACACCACACCACACACACACACACAACACGCGCGGCGCGCGCGCGCGCCACACACACAACCACACGCACACACACAACACACGCGCGCGCGCGCGCGCTACCCACACACACACGAGCGCGCGACACACACACACACACACGCGCGGCGCGTCGCGCGACACACACACACACACGCGCGCGCGCGCGCGCACACACACACGCGCGCGCGCGCGCACACACACACACACACAAACACGCGCCGGCGCGCGCGCGCCCCGCACACAACACAACGAGCGCGCGCGCCCATCACACCAAAGAACACCAACACACACCACCCGCGCGCGGCGCGCGCGCACACACACACGCGCGCGTCGCACACACACACACACCCACAGCACGCGCGCGCGCGCACACACACACACGCGCGCGCGCGCGCACACACACACACCACACACACACACACAAACACACGCTCGCGGCACACACCCCACGCGCGCGCTGCGCGCGCGCACACCACACCACACACACGCTCGCGCGCGCGCGCACACTACAAACACAACGCGTCGCGCGTCGCGCGCGCACACACACACACACACACACACACGCGCGCGCGCGCGCGGCGGCGCACACACATACACACACACCACAGCGCCGCGCGCGCACACACCACACACACACACACCGCGCGCGCCGAGCGCGCACACACCACCACACACACACGCGCGCGCGCCGCGCGCTGCACCACACACCACACACACACCACACGCGCGCGCGCGCGCGCGCACACACACCACACACCACACACACGCGCGCCTCGCCGCAAACACCCACACGACCAGCGCGCGCGCGCGGCCGCGCAACACCACACACACACACACGCGCGCGCGCGGCGCGCGCGCCACACACACACAACACAACACACACACACGCGCGCGCCGCGCACACACACACACACACACACCACACCCCCTCGCCTCACACACACAACACACCACCACAACACACACACACAAACACACACACTGTCACACACACACACAACACACACAACACATCTCTCGCGCTCGCACACACACACACACACACACACTCTCGCCCTCTCACACAACACACACCACACACACAACACACTCTCGCTCTCTCACCACACACACACACACACACACCTCTCCCTCTCTCCGCACACACACAACACACACACCACACACCACTCTCTCTCGCTCTCACACACACAACACACTCTCTCCCTCTCCTCACACAGACACTCCACACCTCAGAACACACACACACAGACACACACACTGCTCTTTACACACCCACACACACTACAGACAACACCCCGCTTCGCCAATATACCTAGATAACATGACATATATGACATAACATATATAACAACACATATATAACACATATATAACATAACTAATAAAACAAAAGCATATATAACATAACAATTTATAACAAAACATATAACATAACATATATAACATAACAAGTAACAATAACATATATAACAAAAACATATATCACATACATATAATCACATAACTTATAACAAACATATAACGAGAACATATATAAAAAACATATATAACAAAACTAATAACAGAACATATATAACACAGATATAATATAACATATATAGCATAACATATATAAGACATATATAACATAAGCATATGATAACAAAACATATATAACGAACATTTTATAACAAACATAGAACAGAACATATATAACATAACCGTATTTAAAAAACATATAGCACAGAACATATATAACATAACATATATCCACATAACATATATAACAAAACATATATAACTAACATATATAACATAACATATATCACA
>NC_040020.1:23084220-23106720 GCF_000972845.2 Larimichthys crocea | reverse complement strand
AAGCGACCGTGCCGCCCTCTGCACCGCCGTGCCGCCCTCTGCACCGCCGTGCCGCCCTCTGCCCCGCCGTGCCGCCCCTCTGCACAGATCTCTAAATCTATAGAAACTACGTGCCGCCCCTCTGCACAGATCTCTAAATCTATAGAAACTACGATAATGTTTGAAGACAGAAAAAGAAGTTCCTCTGTTTACTGTCCACTGTAGCTTGACATCAACACTTCTTCTTCACTCCACAGGGTTCAAATTTCCACATCTCACGCAGAGAGCGCCACGGCAACGTGTTTAAGACCCACCTGCTCGGGAAGCCCGTCATCCGGGTGACGGGCGCCGAGAACATACGTAAGATCCTGCTGGGCGAGCACAGCCTGGTCTGCACCCAGTGGCCCCAGAGCACCCGCATCATCCTGGGGCCCAACACGCTGGTCAACTCCATTGGAGACCTGCACAAGAGGAAGAGAAAGGTAAGACATGTTTATCTCCTCCATCTTCTCACCTTTACCTGCATCCTGTCCTCACCGACCCCACCCGTCCTCCTCTTTCTCTACTGGAAAGTGTTGACGGTCGTGTACAAGGTTATAACCTTTTATGACTCCTCTCTCTTTGTTTCCTTGAACCCTTTCAAGATCCTGGCCAAAGTGTTTAGCCGGGGGGCTCTGGAGTCCTACCTGCCCCGGCTGCAGGACGTTGTCAAGTCTGAAATTGCCAAGTGGTGCTCGGAGCCAGGCGCCGTTGACGTTTACAGTGCCGCCCGGTCCCTGACGTTCCGGATTGCCGTCAGGGTTCTGCTGGGCCTGCAGCTGGAGGAGGATCGGATAGTTTACCTGGCACAAATCTTCGAGCAACTCATGAACAACCTGTTCTCGCTCCCCATAGACGCTCCGCTCAGCGGGCTACGCAAGGTGAGACAGCAGAGTCTGGAACTTTATCTATGCAATGAAAGGTCACTGTGTAATAATGATGAATCATGATGCAGCGTTGGTTCTCTGTTCAGGGGATAAAAGCCAGAGAAATCCTACATGCCAACATGGAGAAAATCATTGAGGAGAAGATGGAGCGGCAGCAGGTGGAGGAGGAACATCTCGATGCCTTCGACTACATGCTGTCCAGTTCCAAAGAGCAGGAATATCAGTTGAGCATCCAGGAGCTCAAGGTACCAACGAAGAAGACAACAATAACGTGCTGCTACCTCCTGTTTCATGGAGACTTTAAGTTAACTCCACCTTCCTTCTTGCAGGAAACAGCCGTCGAGTTGATCTTCGCCGCTCACTCCACGACAGCCAGCGCCTCCACCTCGCTGGTTCTGCAGCTTCTCCATCATCCAGCAGTGGTGGAGAGGGCCAGAGTGGAGCTGGAGGCCGAAGGCCTTGGCTATGAATCCCACAGCCGTCACAGTCCATCCAGTGTCACCTCGGAGAAAGAGGAAGACAACTCCGAGACGAGCTGCCTGCTGAACGAACGCCACCAGAATCAGCAGGACGATGCGTTTCCACGGTCCCAGTCTCATGTCCCGTATCTGAGCCTCGACAAGCTGAGCCAGCTCCGCTACGTCGACTGTGTGGTCAAAGAGGTGCTCCGCTTCCTGCCACCGGTCTCCGGTGGTTACCGGACGGCCCTGCAGACGTTTGAGTTAGACGTAAGTTCAAGTCTCTGGGAGACAAACGAGTAACAAGTAGATGTCCCTGCTTCTCCTCACGGAGCAACCTGATAATCATGACCACTTTATCTGCAGTACAAATTAGTCTTCAGTCTCTTGTTTAAGCCTGTTTGTCGTGCAGATCATCTAGTCTGATCTTTGGTGAGAAACTGCCCCGTCCTGCCCTCGTGTCCCGTCCCTCCCTCGTGTCCCGTCCTGCCCTCGTGTCCCGTCCTGCCCTCGTGTCCCGTCCTGCCCTCGTGTCCCGTCCTGCCCTCATGTCCCGTCCTGCCCCCAATTTGCTGCGTTTATTGACAAATGAAGTTTAAAACGCCTGGAGAAGAATTCACAGGAAACTTTTGTGATGCTTTCTCAAAGCTGTGTCATTATGTCTGTTCATTCAAGCATCTTCTTAATCTCAGCTCTGCAGAAATAATCCGGATTAGACTGTAAAGAAGTATGACTTGACAAAATAAATGAATGAATGTGAAGATGAAAATGAGAGAAAAGGTTTTTCTGAGTAATAAAAATCATCTGTGTTTGTGAAATGGCAGAAAAATAAAAGTTCAACAACCCTGAAAAGTTTCTACGAGTTTCGATTTATAAAAAAATAAAACCTTCTTTTGTTTTAATTGTTATTTGTTGATTTCTGTCTTTGTTTCAGGGCTACCAGATCCCCAAAGGCTGGAGTGTAATGTACAGCATCCGAGACACCCATGAGACTGCAGCGGTCTTCCAGAGCCCGGAGATGTTTGACCCGGATCGGTTTGGGCCGAACTGGGAGGAAAGTCGGTCATCTCGGTTCAGCTACGTGCCGTTTGGTGGTGGCGTGCGGAGCTGCGTGGGGAAAGAATTGGCGCAGATCATCCTAAAGACTCTGGCTGTGGAGCTGATCGGGACTTGCAAATGGACTCTGGCCACAGAGAACTTCCCCAAGATGCAGACGGTGCCGATCGTGCATCCGGTAAACGGGCTGCATGTGCATTTCATGTACAACTACCCGCTTTAGATACAAACACAGACTGACAGACTCTGAGCCCAAGAAAGGAAACAGAACCACCTCACCGGGCCTGATGGTGCAGTCCAGATCCCCTTTCATCATGACGGACATGAAGACAGGGTTTTCACCGCTGGTTTGGAGCACTTCATCATTTGGTCAGTGGTTTGGTCCAAACCCAAGAAACCGCTTTGTTGCCATAGCAAAAGTTAAACACCTGAGACGTGAGCCTGCAGCGTTTTCATCATTTCTGGGTTTCGCTGTTGTTACATGAAGTTATTAATGTATCGAGGTGCAGTGAGACAAATCTTTCAAACAAAAGTTGCAGGCCTCCTGCTGAGTTTCTATCCAGAGTGGTTCAGGTACAATAAAACCCACTCGCCTTCTGTTAACTTACTGAAATATAAAAACAGGATGTGCATCAGTGACACAGCTGGACACACGAGGGAAAGTCCTTCCACAAAGTCATCTCAGCTCCAGGGACAGACTAACAATGGTTTGGACATTTTGTTGTGATCCACAGTCACACAAAGTGGTTTACAGAAGATAAAATCCATTCAGCTTTTATATATTCAAAGACAGATTTTTTGAAAACAAAGTCCAGCAGGTGCAGAATCAAGTTGATTTCCAAGCTCCCCGAATTTGAACCCATCCTTCAGACATCTCTCTTTATGTCATTGAACCAGCGCCTCCCTTCCTGAACTGCCTGTAAGCTCCATGTGACACTAAAGCCCAAAAAATCAGTGAGAAGTTCTGCAATGGAAACATATTTGAACACTTCTGGAAAATGTTTCAGGACCCGTGTTGGAGCCCGGAGAGACTGGACTGTTTTTGGAACTTGCACTTGATTTTAACAGCCCAAACATCAGGGTCACACATTCATTCAGACTGTTGTATTTTTAATATGAATGTAATATATATCCTTAACAGTGCTATTATGTGTGTATCAAATGAAGTAGCATTATGAATAAGCTGTATTTAAAATGCAGATGTATGATTCCTATTGAACTTTTACTTGTAATTATGAATAGATAGAGACACTAACCTGTAATGTAAAGGACTGTCCATAAAACCTTGTTTCACTGCTAGAACATAGAAATCTTTCACTGTTTAGAGCAGCCTATATTGAGAATAACGTTATTACTATTGTTATTATCGGCCTAATTTTAGGACAGTTTGAAGCCTAACAGACGCGCTGTGAAATCTTACGTACGGATGGATTCGTGGAAGGAGATAGCACTTTCTCCGCTTTAAGGAGTCTGTATATATTTGTCCTGTTTATGCATTCACTGAGTGTAACAGATGTAGCTGCTGTACAGTTGATATAAAGAGTAAATTAGAAGATGACAAACAAACATGCTTGTCGTATGTTGCTTTCAACACGGTCAGAGTTTTACCTAAATGAGCAGGCCTGGTTATGTACAACGGTCAGTCCTGCCTCCGACTCTTTGGTGAACTCTTCCCCAGAAAACAACCATGGCCTGGGCAGTGAGAGCCGGGTAAGTCCCTCTGTTTATCTATGGAGGGTATGTGATGAAATTTCAACACCAACAACAACAATTCTCATATATCTGGAAAGTCACCACGACCCGGTCAGTCCTCCCTGCCAACTCCTCCGTCAACTCTCCCCCAGAAAACAGCCTCCGTCTGGGCAGTGAGAGCCGGGTAAGTTCCTCTGCTGGTGATGATGAACTCTGCACAGTGAGTCAGGATCTCCCTCCCAACACAATCTGACAGCTTCCAGAAGACTGGAAACTCGGGGACGTTGTGGACGTTGGGTGGAAATCTGCCAAAATAAAATCATTTGTAATGGTATATTTCTATTTGTGGTTATTGATGACAACTTAAACTATCTACAATACAGAGATCAGGACTTTATCTAACGTGGGCGCTCTAAAAGGTTATTTCTGTCAAACACAGTCAATTCATTTGGACTGATGAAAAGACCTCCACCAATCCAAGATTGCGACTCCATGATAACCTCAACCACTGCTATGGAAGGTTTGAAGAATTTCATCCATGAAGATGGTCCAAAAGGAGAGGCCTGACAGGATCAGCCTGGTTTAGCTGAAGTAACACCCGTCTCCTTGAATATAATGAACTTCTCCATCCAACAGTGCTCCATTGCTGACTGTCTCAAAAGTGTCGACTAGGATCCAATGACAACATCTGTGGTCAAGAGGTCCTTGCATACCTGAATGGACCCTTCCCAACAGACCAGGTAATGATGAAGCTAATCAATAGAGGGTCAAGGTGAAGAACACCTCACCCATCTGATCCCATGACCTCAGCACTGGACTCCTCAGGGTTGCGGTCAACTTTGGTTGGCTCTCGCAGAGTTGAACAAACAAGTCGATTCCCCAACATCTGAAGAGGCAAACCGAGTGTCCAAGTACCGCGGTTACAAGACGTGTAGCGTTCAAACTCTTCCTGTCCTACATCTTCTTCAGTATCTTCACATCATGACAGTCATCCAAAATCACTGGCATCGTTGACACGCCACACCAAGGCCAGACTTCATGAACTCATTTCAGGTTCAGCCGTTACCCTCCGGGAGGCGCTGTGAGTGCTGCTGTCGGGGGAAACCATGACTGTGCTGTGTGATATGTGATGTGATCTACAGGGTCCTGGTCTGTCCTGGACTGGACTTATAATCCACCAGCTGAGCTGAGCATCAGGAAGAAGACCTGATCCTGAATGAATGAATCCAGAGCAGTAGTACTGTGATACTCTCAGTACAGTCATAGTAATAGCAATACTGAAAGTATCAGCAGTATGAAATGTAACAATCCAAATTCATATCTCAGCCTCATTACGGACCGAGGTCATCGCTGAGGTCATCGCTGAGGTCATCGCTGAGGTCACCAGCCTCCACCTGACCGCCTCCTCTGACAGGCGGAGACTGGGGTGAAGCTATGTGGCAGAAAATGAACAAACACAAACAGCCTGGCCTAATTATGTCCGCTGCAGGGCCCCGTACTTCTGCCAAGGTCGTTATCTGATGGACGCTCAGTCGCTGTGAACTCGGCGACGTTTCGAACCAGAGTTCACTCCAGAGTCAGCGGCTGAGAGCGGTCAGCGAGCGGTCAGCGAGCGGAGGGGGCATGGGAACCACAGACACACAACGCACAATGCAGGGCCAGGATGCACCACAACACAACAACACAACACAACAACACAACAACACAACACAACAACATAACAACACAACAACATAACACAACAACACAACACAACACAACAACATAACAACACAACACAACAACACAACACAACAACACAACACAACAGGAAACAGCATTTCTCTTTCATTTGGACTTCCTGACACATCTGAATTTATTTTGTGTTCGTCTTATTTTCTTGAATAAGTTTAAAGTTCTTGTGCTGAGCCTCGCTGTTGTGTTGTGTTGTTGTGTTGTTGTGTTGTGTTGTTGTGTTATGGCTGTTGTGTTGTGTTGTGTTGTTGTGGTGTTGTGGTGTTGTTGCATTGTTGTGTTGTTGTGTTGTGTTGTTGTGTTATGGCTGTTGTGCTGTGCTGAGCCTCGCTGTTGTGTTGTGTTGTTGTGTTGTTGGTTTGTGTTGTTGTGTTATGGCTGTTGTGTTGTGTTGTGTTGTGTTGTGTTGTTGTGTTGTTGTGTTATGGCTGTTGTGTTGTGTTGTTGTGTTGTGTTGTTGCGTTGTTGTGTTGTGTTGTTGTGTTGTTGTGTTGTTGTGTTGTTGCATTGTTGTGTTGTTGTGTTGTGTTGTTGTGTTGTTGCATTGTTGTGTTGTTGTGTTGTGTTGTTGTGTTATGGCTGTTGTGTTGTGCTGTGTTGTTGTGGTGTTGTGGTGTTGTTGCATTGTTGTGTTGTTGTGTTGTTGTGTTGTTGCATTGTTGTGTTGTTGTGTTGTGTTGTTGTGTTGTGTTGTTGTGTTGTTGCGTTGTTGTGTTGTGTTGTTGTGTTGTTGCATTGTTGTGTTGTTGTGTTGTTGTGTTGTGTTGTTGTGTGTTGTTGTGTTGTGTTGTTGCATTGTTGTGTTGTGTTGTTGTGTGTTGTTGTGTTGTGTTGTTGTGTGTTGTTGTGTTGTGTTGTTGTGTGTTGTTGTTGTGTGTTGTTGTGTTGTGTGTTGGAATGGACCCTTCCCAACAGACCAGGTAATGATGAAGCTAATCAATAGAGGGTCAAGGTGAAGAACACCTCACCCATCTGATCCCATGACCTCAGCACTGGACTCCTCAGGACTGCGGTCAACTTTGGTTGGCTCTCGCAGAGTTGAACAAACAAGTCGATTCCCCAACATCAGAACACTCTGTGTTCACCTCCAGCAGGACGTTGGGTCAGTTTGAAGATGAAGTGACAGAACACTCTGTGTTCACCTCCAGCAGGACGTTGGGTCAGTTTGAAGATGAAGTGACAGAACACTCTGTGTTCACCTCCAGCAGGACGTTGGGTCAGTTTGAAGATGAAGTGACAGAACACTCTGTGTTCACCTCCAGCAGGACGTTGGGTCAGTTTGAAGATGAAGTGACAGAACACTCTGTGTTCATCTCCAGCAGGACGTTGGGTCAGTTTGAGGATGAAGTGACAGAACACTCTGTGTTCATCTCCAGCAGGACGTTGGGTCAGTTTGTGCAGCTCCATCCTTGAAGACGTCCACAGGAGATGAACGCTGAGCTGAGCGTCAGGATGAAGCTCCAGACTGAGCTGATGGTCATGAGCAGAGACGTCCACACGTCTCATTGTTTGGTATCAGATGTACCTGGACAGGTGTCTGAATGTCCACCATCAGTAAACATGGAATCATGTTTGAACATATGAAACAGAAGAAGCCGTCCTCAGAGGACAGAGGACAGGCAGAGGGCGTCCCTTCATCATCGTCCATGACATAACTTCATACATTCAGACTGATGATCTGGATCTGGTCTCTCTCTTTATCCGTCCCATAGAATCTATTCTTTGTTTCCCGCTGAGCTATAAAAACCTCCCGTCCTCCTCTTGTTTGTGTTTTCTGGTTCAGGGGCAGTTCTCGGGCACGATAAGGGACCGATTTACAAAATGAGGGAGAAAACAGGGTCAGATGGTGAGCTGGATAAAGAGCTCGGTGGCCTACATTAGCTCCTCGGCCTCGGCGTGTGTGTGTGTGTGTGTGTGTGTTTTCTTTGGGTTTATTTTCATCGCTGCTGCTGCTGTCACAGGAAAAACCACAGCGCTGCAATCTTGGTGGTTTTTCTTTCTCGTGCTTGTAATTGAAAGTTTACGTTGCCATTTATGTGCTGAGTCAGTGTCAGCGAGCGTCGGGGCTTCATTGTGTGACTCGGGAATAAAAATGGACCCAAACTGGATCCTGGCAGCTGCGGGGTACCACCAGCAGTTCATCCGTCCGTTCACTCATTGCAAAATTAGAATCATCCATCCAAAGTAACCAACATTTAGCTGCTCGCTGAACTCTTGGATGTTTTTGTGAGGCTGTTTTGGTCCAAAGATTGACGTTCATTTTTGTCTACAACTTACAAAACGCTGACGGCTCCACGACATCTCGAACATCCTGCGGCGCTCTGCGCGGCACAGCTGACGTCATCCCTGAAATAACTCCACTCCTTCCTGCCGCGATCAGTCGACAGAACACGAGCGTGACGTGCGTCGATTCTTCATCCGTGATGACGAGCTCTGGCTTCGGCTGACGTGGTCGCTGCCCTTTAAGGCAAACATCCACACAACCTTAAAGCAACACAATACCAACACATCTTCAGCTGATAAACAAAGATTCATTATTGTTATTATTACATCATTAATAACAGATGATGTGTCACAGTTAAACACAGTACAGATATATAGCCGCATAGTGTGTGTTGACAATATAGGTAAATATGAATATGTTATGAGTGAATCATGAAGAACAGTATGACTGTTATTAATGTGTGTAATGAGAGTAAATATCTCGGCTGTCTTATGATTCTGAATTATTGCTTTCTGAGTGTTTCTAACAGCTTGGATGGATTTTCCTGAAATGTTTGTCGACTGTGTGTCAGTCAGGTTCGGTTCACACTGTGTGTCATGTAATCTGCTCATGAACATGGAAACAAACACGGAGCCTGACCTCGTGTTCTGCTCGAGAACCACAGATACACATCAGTCATGATTTCTCTAAACGGCTGTTTCAGGTCGTTGGGAGAGCGCTTAATTATTATAATGAGCTGAAAACGAGCTCTTTAGAGAAGAATGAACTAACTCGGGCAGCGGTGCGTTACAGCGTTTATTTCTAACAAGACGGAGACTGAAAGAAAAGTCTGTTACCTCAGAGGGAAACTTTTCTATCCGCAGCTCCTCTAGCTGCACGGCTTCATACCACGAGAACAGTGAATGTCTGAAGGTGTAGTCGACATTCACAGACCAGCTGGAGGAAACGTAGATGTTGAAGCAGTCGGTGGAGGCGGAGGAGGATGTGGAGAGGGAGGAGGAGGAGCGGGTACGGACATACAGCCGTGCAGCAGATAATTATTGGCTTTGTCAGACAACATCTGTTATGTCAGCATTCCAGCCGTCAGCCTGAAGGAGGACGAGCTCAAAAGCGCCGAGTTCAGAGAGACAGACACAAAGACAGACACAGGAAGGTTCTGACACTTTGTGTTTATGTGAGTCTGAACTGTCAGCCCGAGGGTCACAAGTTCAAATCCCCGTCTGCCCTGCTGCAGTGTCCTTGACCAAGACCAAGTCCCCTCAGGGTGACCATGACCTCTGACCTCTGTCAAACCAGACTCCCTGCTCTGCCCTGGAAATACTGTAACACAGAGCAGGACTCAGGTACACGACCACCTCACAGCTGCTCATTAAAAATCACAGCAGGCTTCGTCCCATGGTTACTACAGACGACCCAACAAGCCCCTCACAGAGCCAAAAGTCTGGGCTTTGCTCTTTCTGCAGCTTCTTCCATCAGTTTCCATGGACAAGTGCAACATCGTGAACTCTGCTCCACCGTTTAACAGCAGCATTTATTCCTGATGTGCCAAAAACAAAAGGCTGAAACTGTTTCTATCACTTCACTCCCTCGACTACGACTATGTGCTAAAGAATGACTGTGAACTCTCGAGACTAAAAACCTCTGATGATTTTAAACATGTTTGATTTGACGATCAGTGACCGGCTCACACCGAATGACGGAGATGACGGAGCGAGCTGCAGCTGGAGCAAAACTTTCAGGATTTTATATGAAACTGCGACAGTGAAATCGTTTGAAACCGGCAGCGTTAACGGGATGTTGGGGAACAAGGCGCGCGCTCAAACACATGTAGGAGGATTTGTATTTGTCTAAAAGCTGAAACTTCTTCTGTAATTTCCAAAAACCTGCGTGTTTGTAAAATCCACAACTCGTCCAAACGTTCACTGAAACCCTGAAAACGGACTTTCATCCTCCTGAATCCGATTTGAGGACTCGGAGCAAACTTGTTAAGACAGAGTTTTGTTGTGAGCTGTTCGACTGACTGGTTGTCTGACTGACTGTCTGCCACATACCAGAGTACAGTTCAAGAGTTCAGTTAATTCATGAACTCTTTGGGGCACCACACCCAGCCAACGGCACATGAAAGCCTCTGCAGGAGCGAGCGTCTGTTTGTCCTCATGCGTTAGTGATTCCACAGAATGCATCGAGCTGCTTCGCTTTAAGCTCCTGCACACGCATTGGTCCACCCACACAGGTGTTTTCACTTATTCCGCCTGATTGGACCCCTGGGTGGGCGTGGCCAGACTGTGATTGACAGCTCTGTGTGAAGTCGAGTTGCACTTGTCAGAGTGGAAACAAATGAAATGTTTGGCACTCTGTGGTGTCACGGTCTCAGATGATAATGAGAAATTCCTCTTTGGACCTGCAGACGGATGCAGCAGGTGTGTTTGAAGAAAGAGCGAGCAGGAATGAGGAAGGTGAAGAATAATGTCGCCGCTCACATCCTGTCACACACTAGATTCATGTTGACATTATTTCCCATCATGCAACAGGTCTCTCTGACTCCATCACTCCACCAGTTTCTCCACCTTTTCTACAGTGCAACAGAACCGAGGCCTCACCGAAGTCCCTCCAGTCGCCTGCTGCCCGATGGTGCTCAGGAAGCTCTCCTATTGGTTGTTGGCTCTGTTCTCATGATTGAACGAGACTAAAAACTTCTGATGATATTAAACATGTTCGATTGGACGATCGATGACCAGCTCACACCAAATGATCGAGAAGACATCTGCAAAACAAATTAGGACTTGAAAATGCGACAGTGAAATCGCTTGAAATTGGCCAGAATTAAAGGGACGCTGTCGACACCAGCACCGACTGAGAGCTCGCGCTTTTAGGGAAGTCTCACATGGGCTTTCACAGAGGAACTTTCAGTGTCAAACAGACTTCACTCTTTTTAAAAATAGAGGAATGCTCGTTTGTCTTCTTTAAGAAACAAAAGTCAGCAAGGAAAACTGCAAACTCAAAGCATGACAGACTTCATCATCTCTAGTACTGCTGAAACGTCAGCCAACAACCCAGACACAACCTTTAAAGAACTTCCACAGAGGTGTGGCTTCACCTAAAGGACCTGGCCCGAACATTTTCAACAGAAAGAACTAAGTATGGAGTACCATGATCATACGGAGCATATCTTTTGTTGTTACGTTGATGTTGGTACATGGTGGCGCGGCTTTTAACACTTTCACCTAACCACCTTTTTTTTAAAGCACAAACTCAAACATGGTCTGAACAAAAAAAATGGGCCTCGTCTGCAGAAGCTTTGTAGACTTGTGAAAGTTTTATGGTGCTGTGGTTGTGAATTTCTGAGGAAGCTCTTCTTTACAGTAACATGGCACTTCTTACTGACATAACACCAACGTTAGAAAGCCAAAAGCAGAAGTACGATGTGAACAGACCCACGCCCACATTTCAGGTTTTAAAGATGAAGAAACAATTCAAACAGCCGGTCGTCACTTTTAATAATCCTGCTGTCTACGCCTCCCCAGGTAAGATTTGAATCCCATGAGTTGCATTGAATGTCCAAACTGCAGGGCTCAGAAACATGGACTGGTTCATATCATGTTTTTGGTTAAATATTGAAAAATGAAATGTGTTTCGTGCCTCATGTCAGACGACCATGAGCTTTCAGAACTATAAAAACCTTTGAGTGCTTTGATTGACAGAAACGATGACATACTTTGTGACTTTGCAGGTTCTTCTTCACTTTCATAAAAACAGTAGTCAGGTTGTTCAAAATGTATTTTCTACTTTTTAATGTATATGAACTTAGTTTGTCATCGTGTTTCTTTCTTCAAACTGGCAGCAAAGCTTTGAATTTTGATCAGTTTCAGTTTGTGTTTGTTTCAGACGGACTTCAGGAGGAGGACATCTACATGAACACAGAAAGTGCGTGTACCGTGGACGAAATGCCACGAGACACGACTGAAGGTGAAGGTGACACACTCATTTAATTAAGCATAGACAGTGTGTGGTGTATATATCTGTAGATCTGTCATGTGGCTGAAATGATGTGCGGCTCATTTTATCCCAGATATCGACGAAATACAAACTCCCTCCATCACCTGGTCTTCTCCACCGGTGACGGTGGCGGTTTGTTGGGGGATTCTGTTGGTGATCATGGCTCTGCGTATCCACTGTGAGTATGAACACTGATGTGAAGTCTGTGCTGTGAGTGTGTTACCAGAATGAGAATGGGATGAGTCTGATGATGATGTTCGGTCAGTGAAGCCTGCACATATCTGGAAAACAGAGACAGAAATCCATGCTAAGCTAAGATTAGCAGCTCCATACACAACACAGCTGATCTCCATCAACAGAACTCAGCATGTGAATACAGATAAATGGTCGTCAGATGCTACCTGCTGGGTCAGAAACTGTTGCATTGTTGCTTGCTCAGGTGTGATTGATCAATAAGCTTTGGTTCCTTCTGTATTCATATGGAGTCTTGGAGGTTTGGTACCAACACCTGTGCTCTCTGACAGTATCTAACACCCCATGCTGTAGCCTGACGCCTTGATTCCACTGTGCACAGTTCTGTTTTGAGGTGTTTGTGATGTATTTTTTAACTTGTTACCATGGCTTCTAACCTTTGTAGGTATTTCCTGTTATACTGTCAGGTGTGTTATCAAGCAGTGTCTTTAACTGTTAGCATGTAGCACACATGACCTTTGCATTACATGTATGAAATGTACTGTCTTGTTTTTTTTCCCCATTCTAGTTACCTCTGTCATTTCCACCGAGCTGAGCACTTCAAAGGAAGTTCATCAACACCTCATGTTAACCAACAAGGACTTCACTCAGGTGAAGAAGGAAAACCAGCAGGTGAAGGAGGAAAACCAGCAGGTGAAGGAGGAAAACCAGCAGGTGAAGGAGGAAATCCAGCAGGTGAAGAAGGAAAACCAGCAGGTGAAGGAGGAAAACCAGCAGGTGAAGGAGGAAAACCAGCAGGTGAAGGAAGAAAACCAGCAGGTGAAGAAGGAAAACCAGCAGGTGAAGGAGGAAAACCAGCAGGTGAAGGAGGAAAACCAGCAGGTGAAGGAGGAAAACCAGCAGGTGAAGGAGGAAAACCAGCAGGTGAAGGTGGAAAACCAGCAGCTGAAGGTGGAAAACCAACAGCTGAAGGTGGAAAACCAGCAGCTGAAGGTGGAAAACCAGCAGGTGAAGGTGGAAAACCAGCAGGTGAAGGTGGAAATCCAGCAGATGAATACTACTACACCAAACCAGACGATGTTTTGGTCTTAGAGTACTCAGACCTGTAGTGCTCAGTTAAAAACCTTGAACACAGTTTAGGTTCTTTTTTTTTTTAACGCAACATTGCGTATAAATCAATATTTTGGACATTTTAGCGCCCCCTAGCTTCAGAGTGTGATCCAGTTGAACCAAAATCAGTGAAATAGCTGGTGGTGTGTGATGTTCTTCTCCTGACCCGGAGCCACGGTTACACAGTGTGCAGTGTGTACGTAGTAAACTGGACATTTTCCAACCTGGACGTGATGGGACGTGTTTCATTTCTCTGTTGGGTCCTTTTCCACAATGTTATCAGAACTTCACTCTCCATCAATACTGGACCACAATCCAAAAACATGAGGGTGTAGGGTCCACGTCAGTTCTGACAGAGAGAGAGAACAATGCTCACGTTCAGGTTCTGCAGCAGCATCATGTTTAAGTTGTATGATAGTTGAGTTATGTGTGAAGACCCGCCCTACCCTGCCCGTGATTGGCTGACATTCTTGACCTGGTCTCAGTCCTCATGCCTAAACCCAACCAAGTCGAACCCAGAACGCGGCTTTGGGTCCAGACCCGGACCGCGGCCCGCCTATTAGTGACCTGTGGTCTAAGTAGAAGAATACTCAAGTTACTCTTCTAAGTCTCATTAATTTATCTGACTGTTTGTTTCTTAAATAAAAGCTATGGCGCTGTAGATAAAGTCACTTCACTGTGCTGTGTTCTCACATATGAACTCATATCTTAACATGTTAACTTCTTGTAGTTCACTTCATGTTCACAGAGTTCGCTTGTAAAATGTTTGCTTCATTTTCTGGACAAATTAAACCTGTTGTAAAATCCACCTGTGACTCGTCGTTATGGAAACAGACAGGAAACACGTGTTGTGATTGTGCAAACACTGACAGACATCAGGGTCAAATGTCACGTCCTGCCCTTCACGTACACTGAACCCCAGGTGGATCCCCCTGTGGCGAGGAGGGGAAATGCACCTGCAGACCTGGAGTATGTCTTTAGTCTGAGCAGCGCTCAGACTAAAGACATACACTGTAAAAAATAACTTGAATAATAAGTGTGAGGTCACAGCAGGTGTGTCCAATCAGCTGTCAAAGTGAATGCACCTACTGTGACATCACTGGTTTGGGGCGTGGCTAAATGTGTCAACATGTCAACATTAGTACCTGGAAGGTGAGCGCAGTTTAAAGCATCGGATCAGAACATCAAACAAACACATTCAGAATATTAATGTTAATAATGTTCTGTGTGTGTTCTGTGTATGTTCTCTGTGTGTTCTGTGTATGTTCTCTGTGTGTTCTGTGTGTGTTCTGTGTGTTCTGTGTATGTTCTGTGTATGTTCTGTGTGTGTTCTGTGTGTTCTGTGTGTGTTCTGTGTATGTTGTCTGTATGTTCTGTGTGTGTTCTGTATGTTCTGTGTGTGTTCTGTGTGTTCTGTGTGATCTGTGTGTGTTCTGTGTATGTTCTGTGTGTGTTCTGTGTATGTTCTGTGTGTGTTCTGTGTGTGTTCTGTGTATGTTCTGTGTGTGTTCTGTGTATGTTCTGTGTGTGTTCTGTGTGTGTTCTGTGTATGTTCTGTGTGTGTTCTGTGTATGTTCTGTGTGTGTTCTGTGTATGTTCTGTGTATGTTCTGTGTGTGTTCTGTGTGTGTTCTGTGTGTGTTCTGTGTGTGTTCTGTGTATGTTCTGTGTGTGTTCTGTGTATGTTCTGTGTGTGTTCTGTGTGTGTTCTGTGTGTGTTCTGTGTGTGTTCTGTGTATGTTCTGTGTGTGTTCTGTGTATGTTCTGTGTGTGTTCTGTGTGTGTTCTGTGTGTGTTCTGTGTGTGTTCTGTGTATGTTCTGTGTGTGTTCTGTGTATGTTCTGTGTGTGTTCTGTGTGTGTTCTGTGTGTTCTGTGTGTGTTCTGTGTATGTTCTGTGTGTGTTCTGTGTATGTTCTGTGTGTTCTGTGTGTGTTCTGTGTGTGTTCTGTGTGTGTTCTGTGTATGTTCTGTGTGTGTTCTGTGTATGTTCTGTGTGTGTTCTGTGTGTGTTCTGTGTATGTTCTGTGTGTGTTCTGTGTATGTTCTGTGTGTGTTCTGTGTGTGTTCTGTGTATGTTCTGTGTGTGTTCTGTGTATGTTCTGTGTGTGTTCTGTGTGTGTTCTGTGTATGTTCTGTGTGTGTTCTGTGTATGTTCTGTGTGTGTTCTGTGTGTGTTCTGTGTATGTTCTGTGTATGTTCTGTGTGTGTTCTGTGTATGTTCTGTGTGTTCTGTGTGTTCTGTGTATGTTCTCTGTATGTTCTGTGTATGTTCTGTGTGTTCTGTGTGTTCTGTGTATGTTCTCTGTATGTTCTGTGTATGTTCTGTGTGTGATCTGTGTGTGTTCTGTGTATGTTCTGTGTGTGTTCTGTGTGTGTTCCGTGTATGTTCTCCGTATGTTCTCCGTATGTTCTGTATGTTCCTTGTATGTTCCCTGTATGTTCTCTGTATGTTCTGTGTATGTTCCCTGTATGTTTCTTGTATGTTCTCTGTATGTTCCGTGTATGTTCTGTGTATGTTCCCTGTATGTTTCTTGTATGTTCTCTGTATGTTCCTTGTATGTTCTCTGTATGTTCTGTATGTTCCCTGTATGTTCCCTGTATGTTCTCTGTATGTTCCGTGTATGTTCTCTGTATGTTCTGTGTATGTTCTGTGTATGTTCCCTGTATGTTTCTTGTATGTTCTCTGTATGTTCCTTGTATGTTCTCTGTATGTTCTGTATGTTCTCTGTATGTTCCGTGTATGTTCTCTGTATGTTCTGTATGTTCCTTGTATGTTCCCTGTATGTTCTCTGTATGTTCTGTGTATGTTCTCTGTATGTTCCCTGTATGTTCTCTGTATGTTCTCTGTATGTTCCGTGTATGTTCCCTGTATGTTCCATGTATGTTCCCTGTATGTTCCCTGTATGTTCCCTGTATGTTCTCTGTATGTTCTCTGTATGTTCTGTGTTTTGCACAGTCACGGTTCAGCTGTTTTCTGAAGAGGCTGCTGAATTATGACGGCCAATCACAACAATTCAAAGCCGATAAAAGGAAGCTAATCAAACAGAACCCGGGCCTGACCCGGCTCGGCCGGACTGGGTTATGTTGAGGGGAACAACAACATGTTATGCGATTAAAGAAAAGAGAAGACTGATCGAGTTAAGCGTCCTGTGTTGTCGGCTAAGCTCGGGCTTTGAGAGAACACGGACAAATTATCCGGAACAACTCTCCGGCTGTGTTTGTTGTCATTCCGGAGCCAGTTATGCCTGATGCTGCCGCGCTGGAACCCCGCCGCCATGACACCTATCCAGGCGTTAAGCAAATACGGCGAGGTCCTGACCCTCCGTGTTTGGATTCACAGCCTGGGAGCCCAGACAGCCGCACAGCACTGCGACGCATGTATCAACACACACCAACGAACAGGAATGCAGCCGCAGCACACACACACACACACACACACACACACAGAAACACACACACACACACACAGGAACAGTCTTCAAGTTTGTGGTGACGTTGTTGTTTGAAAAACCTGGACGTAGTCTCCGTGACGTCCCCGCAGACTGTCTAAAACCTGGACGTAGTCTCCGTGATGTCCCCCAAAGGTTTCAGGGTGGTCACTCTGGTCCTCTTGATTTTGGCAGTCTCTGCTGGCTCCAGGCTGTAAACATGTTTATTTCTGCTGTTGGACATTTGGACATGGGGACTAATGGAGACTGACTCACTTCTGGAGCCAGCCTCGAGTGGACGTTAGAGGAACTGCAGGTTTTAGATGCGAGTCACGAGCCACATTTTCTACAGTGCATGTGTGTCCCGGTGGTGGAAGCAGACGTCTGTGTGTCTTTGTGTCTTTGTGTCAGTGTTGTTGCTGAGTGCACTGACCTGAGCCTTCACCTCGCTCTGCTCCCGTCTCTATGACAACAAGTGGTCTGTGTGTGACCCTGACAGCAGCCTGTGTTCACACTCATGTTGTTCTTTGAACAGAGCTTGTGTTGGTCACCGTGGCGACATGTCTCCAGGATGAGCAGTCCATGTGCTGGTGCTGGTCTCTAAGCTCAGCTGATGTTCTGCTGTGTGCTCTGTCTCCACAGTGACTTTCCATCAGACACAAACCAAGCTAAACTGATGAGCTCATATAAACCTAAACTAAACCTGAGTTTATCTTAAGGTGAGCTCTCTGAGTGACGCCTGGACTTCCTCTGACCTTCTTTAAGTGTGACAGATCCAAAATGGCTCCTGTCTGTTCTCACTGTAAATATTTAGGCCTGAGGTTTCCTCGTCTTCCTGCTGCTCAGACGTTCACTCAGCGTCGCTGTCTTCAGTCCTCTGACGTCTTCCTCTGGTCTCAGCTGTCTGTCTGCAGGAAGTCAGTCCTCACTCGACACAGGAAGTACCAGAGAACCTCAGCGTGTTCTGTCCTCCAGAGCCCAAACAAAGACGATGATTCAAAGTTTGATGTTTAAACTCACAAATGATGCAACAACTCTGAGTTCTCATCGCCCAGATCGTGTCAGTTACGTTGCATGCTGGGATTGGACACGTGATCGACTCAGCCTCTGAACCCACAGAGAACACACACTCCTCTGTCAGCAGCCAGAGGCTACAGACCACCTGTGTGTGTGTGTGTGTGTGTGTGTGTGCGCGTGTGCTTGTGTGTGTTTTTCTTGGTGACCCTGCCGTGTGTTTGCTGTCAGATGTCAGGATTTACAACCGGACCGTCTGTCTGTCAGCGTTTGATGTCAGGATTTACAACCGGACCGTCTGTCTGTCAGCGTTTATTTCCCCAGCAGCCAATCATCATCCAGGTCCCCAGCAGCCAATCATCATCCAGGTCCCCAGCAGCCAATCATCATCCAGGTCCCCAGCAGCCAATCATCATCCAGGTCCCAGCAGCAGCTGATATCACTGCCTAGTCCAGCAGCAGTCAGCCCAGCTCGGCGTCTGTCTTTCAGCCTTTTATTTCACCAAGCTCTCACCAACCACTAAAAGTCAGTCCCACATTTACTCTTGTCCGGCGGCTTCTTGCTCGCTCACTCTCTCCTTTTCTCTTCTTAGCTTCCTCCGTCAGCGTCCTCTTCACTCTCTTCTCCTCTGCCATCATGTCCCTAGAAGCTGCCGATTGCTGGACCTGAACAATTCTTCTTCCTCCTCTTCTTCTTCTTCTTCTTCTTCTTCTTCTTCTTCTGTGGTACAAACACTAACACTCCCCCGGCTAACAACCTGAGCTAACCTGAGCTAACAGCAGCTACAGTTGGCAGCAGTTGATTTTATAGATTTGAATTGAGCTGAAACAAAAAGTTTCACTTCATCAGGGAAAAACTACAAATATCCTGATGCCGTGTTTTTTTAACACGGAGCCGCCATGACGGATTAAAATGATTCGCTGAGATAAGATCAGAAACCAGCATGGCCGCCGCGATTCAGCTCTTTCTCTTTTCTTGCACCTGTTTCGCTTTTGTCCAGCGATGTTATCTGACTCAGCTCTTAATGATAACGAGCTTGTTAAACCTCGTTAAAGTGTTTCTCCACATCTGACACCTGTGCTGCAGAATCTGGACCAACCACGACAGATGGTTCATTTTAGCTTTAGCATAACATCTGTACCAACTAAACATCTGTACCAACTAAACATCTGTACCAGCTAAACATCTGTACCAGCTAAACATCTGTACCAACTAAACATCTGTACCAGCTGAACATCTGTACCAGCTAAACATCTGTACCAACTAAACATCTGTACCAGCTAAACATCTGTACCAGCTAAACATCTGTACCAACTAAACATCTGTACCAGCTAAACATCTGTACCAGCTAAACATCTGTACCAACTAAACATCTGTACCAGCTAAACATCTGTACCAGCTAAACATCTGTACCAACTAAACATCTGTACCAGCTAAACATCTGTACCAGCTGAACATCTGTACCAGCTGAACATCTGTACCAGCTGAACGTCTGTACCAGCTAAACATCTGTACCAGCTGAACGTCTGTACCAGCTGAACGTCTGTACCAGCTGAACGTCTGTACCAGCTGAACATCTGTACCAGCTAAACGTCTGTACCAGCTAAACATCTGTACCAGCTGAACATCTGTACCAGCTAAACGTCTGTACCAGGTGAACATCTGTACCAGCTGAACGTCTGTACCAGCTGAACGTCTGTACCAGGTGAACATCTGTACCAGCTGAACGTCTGTACCAGATGAACGTCTGTACCAGCTGAACGTCTGTACCAGCTGAACGTCTGTACCAGCTGAACGTGACTACATACAAAAAGTATTAAACATATTAAACTACTGCACACAAACATCGAGCAGCTTTCTCACTGCATTCATGAAAAATATTAAAAATACACCGCTAGGTTCAGAGGTTCTGTTCTGGGTTCAGAGGTTCTGTTCTGGGTTCAGAGGTTCTGTCCTGGGTTCAGAGGTTCTGTTCTGGGTTCAGAGGTTCTGTTCTGGGTTCAGAGGTAATATTTGTAATAAACATTTAAGCGTCTTTGTTTATTCAATCTGACAGAGATGATTGACAGCAGACAGTTCAAGTCTCTACAAGTTCCTGTAAAACCTGCGGTCCTGCTGATGTCATCACCAGACCCGACTGTGACCCAGAGCTCGGTTTACACACACACACACACACACACACACACACACACACACACTCTCAGTTTCTCTTTTGCTCCTTTTTAATTTTCCAGGTGAGTTTTCAGGTGAGCCCCGCCCTGAAGGCCCGCCGCAATGTTTATGTTAGTGAGAGACGCTCAGCTTCAGATGAAGCCGCACCGCCGAGTTCACTGTGTGGAGGGGTCACGCAAGGTCAACCACACACACACACACACACACACACACACACACACAGACCTATGATTTAACAGCCGGTACGAGCTGGTTTGTTGAAGGAGCTTCTGCACATGCATAAACACTCATGTATGCACATTTCGTACACAAAAACAAACACACACACACACACACACACACACACACAGCCTCTTGACAGTCAAACCAAAACAGCGATTAGAGCTTCAACTCTTCACCTCAGCCAGCAGACCTGCCAGTGGGCGTGGCTACAGGTGAGGAAACGGGACGCGGTCCAGCTCGATCAGCCAGCCTGCGTCAGAGATGACTGCCTCCAGCTCACAGAGAAGTGCACGCCAACACACACACACACACACACACACACACACTCTCTCACACACGTTAAATAAGCACATGTAAAAACAAAGTGTACAGTAGCAACCACAAGGAAGTAAAAAAAAAGAAGAGAAGATCAGGTATGTGCAGGTACACTGTCACACACACACACAGGAACACACACACACACTCAGAAACACACACACACACACACACACACACACACACTCAGAAACACACACACACAGAAACACACACACACAGAGAAACACACACATACATACACACACACACACACACACACACACACACACAAAAACAGACACACAGACAGAAACACACACACAGAAACACACACACACACAAACACACACACACACAAACACACACAGAGAAACACACACATACAGAAACACACAGAAACAGACACACACACACACACACACACACACACACACAGAAACAGACACACAGACAGAAACACACACACACACACTCAGAAACACACACACACACACACACACACACACACACACACACACACTGAACATCTTCCACAGATTCAGACACAGTGTGCTCTTCTATACCTGTGAGGACCACAGTATCACCCTGAGCTCAGCTCAGCCTCGTTAGTGAACGAATCTTTATGGAGGGTCACTGAGGACACACTGATTAATTAAAGAAGCTCGAGGGCAGCTGCTGATCTTCATGTACAGAGTCACTGCATGATGCTGAATGCAGCAGACCGGTGGCACCATCTAGTGGATAAACCTGTGAAGAGTAAATGAAGCTGTCACACTCAGACAGGTGTATCAGTTAAACTGAATGTAACTTCAGGTGAAGGTCACGTGTTCACCTGCTCAGAGCACACTCTGACCTGGACGTCACTTGAATGTCAAAATAAAAGTCTGAATTAAAGGAAGTCAACTTTAAGAGAAAGTAAGAAGAAACTCTCACACACACGTCGAGCTCTGCAGTGGCCTGATAACGAGCCACTTTGAATCAGGAAACATCTAGAACATGCAGGGCACTGTTCCCCGAGGACCAAGACCAAGACACTGAGCTAAATGACTTACACAACCTGAGCCGAGGCTTGAGGAGCTTCATGAACCTGACCAGCAGAGGGCAACGGCACAACCACAGAAGAAGAACAACAACCCTGTTGATTCATGAAGATGAAGAACATGAAGAACATGAAGAACATTAAGAACATTAAGAACATGAAGAACATGAAGAACATTAATAACATTTATAACATTAATAACATTAAGAACATGAAGAACATTAATAACATTAAGAACATGAGGAACATTAAGAACATGAAGAACATTAAGAACATGAAGAACATGAAGAACATTAAGAACATTAAGAACATGAAGAACATGAAGAACATTAATAACATTTATAACATTAATAACATTAAGAACATGAAGAACATTAATAACATTAAGAACATGAGGAACATTAAGAACATGAAGAACATTAAGAACATGAAGAACATGAAGAACATTAAGAACATTAAGAACATTAAGAACATGAAGAACATGAAGAACATTAATAACATTAATAACATGAAGAACATGAGGAACATGAAGAACATTAATAACATTAAGAACATGAAGAACATTAAGAACATGAAGAACATGAAGAACATTAATAACATGAGAACATAAGAACATTAGAACAATTAAGAACATGGAAGAACGTAGAACATGAATAACATCAATAACATGAAGAACATGAAGAACATGAATACATTAAGAACATTAAGAAAATGAGGAACATGAAGAACATGAATAACATAAAACAGGATGAACATGAAGACAGTAATAACATTAAGAACATGAGAACAATTAAGAACATGAAGAAATGAATAACATGAGAGACATTAGATAAACATGAAAGAAACATGAAGAACAATGAAGAACATAAGAACATGAGGAACATGAAGAACATGAAGAACATTAATAACAAGGAGGAACAGGAAAACATTAATAACAATGGGAAGAACCATGGAAAAAAC
>NC_040020.1:23052197-23082510 GCF_000972845.2 Larimichthys crocea | reverse complement strand
GTTTTTTCCATGGTTCTTCCCATTGTTATTAATGTTTTCCTGTTCCTCCTTGTTATTAATGTTCTTCATGTTCTTCATGTTCCTCATGTTCTTATGTTCTTCATTGTTCTTCATGTTTCTTTCATGTTTATCTAATGTCTCTCATGTTATTCATTTCTTCATTTCTGTTCTTAATTGTTCTCTATGTTCCGTTCCATGTACTTACATGTTCTCATGTTCATCCTGTATTTATCGCATTATTCTATGTTCTTCAATGTTCCTCATTCCTTAATGTTCTTAATGTACTTCATGTTCTTCATGTTCTTATGTTATTTGATGTTACCTCGTTATCATGTTCTACATGTTCTTCTGTTTTTAATTGTTCTTATGTTGCAGTTTTAATGGATTTTTCTTCATGTTACTTATGTTCTTCATGTTATCAATGTTCTTAATGTTGCTCATGTTATTAATGTTATTACATGTTCTGTCTCATGTCTCATTTCTCTTTTATGTTCTTCATGTTATATTATTACTATAATAATAATAATAATAATTATTATTATTATTGTTGTTGTTGTTGTTGTTGTTGTTGTTGTCGTTGTTGTTGTTGATAATCATCTTCTCAGGGACACGTGGACATGATAAAGTCATAAATAGAATATTATTACTATAATAATAATAATAATAATTATTATTATTATTGTTGTTGTTGTTGTTGTTGTTGTTGTTGTCGTTGTTGTTGTTGATAATCATCTTCTCAGGGACACGTGGACATGATAAAGTCATAAATAGAACTGAAGTGATTTACAGATCTGATTAATGAATGTAATCTGATTACTCATCAGCCCTCAGTGTGAATAAGAAGCTGAAACACTGAAGTACTCTAACAGAGTAATCTATTACCTGAGCTGAGAGGTAACGAGCCCCGCAGCAGCTTCAGACCTGACGGAGTCTGAGCGTCACACAGCAGAGGTGAGTCCATGAGTCAGACCGGGACACAGACCGGGACAGACCGTGGTCCCGTCCTGAGTGGACTGAGCTGATCTGGACTCTGTTCTCATCCTCTGAGGAGAAACTCGGAGCTCGGTGCTTTTCGCGCTCGTTGTCCGGATTAAAGACTTGAACCGAACCGGACCAGAGTCCCGTTCAGGAGCTCAGGGGATGTTCTGCGCGTCCGGAGCAGCTGGACCGGAGCGGAGCTGCTCCTCACGCGGACTTTAATCCCCGACACATGAAGATGGAGAACTTGACGTGGACGTGGAGAAACGTGAGCAGAGTTCTGTCGGAGCTGGACGGGACGGGAGCCGAGGAGGAGCAGGAGGAGGAGCGGGGCGGTGCGGGGGGCGGCGGGCTGCGCGTCCTCGTGGGCTGCGTGCTCTTCCTGCTCATCGTGTCCACGCTGCTCGGGAACACGCTCGTGTGCGCCGCCGTGGTTCGGTTCCGACACCTGCGCTCCAAAGTCACCAACTTGTTCGTCATCTCTCTGGCCGTGTCCGACCTGTTCGTGGCCGTGCTCGTGATGCCGTGGGAGGCCATCACGGAGGTGACGGGCACGTGGCTGTTCGGGCGGTTCTGTGAGGTCTGGATCGCCTTCGACATCATGTGCTCCACCGCCTCCATCTTGAACCTGTGCATCATCAGTGTGGACCGGTACTGGGCCATCGCCAGCCCGTTCAAGTACGAGCGGAAGATGACCCAGCGCGTGGCGTTCGTCATGATCGGGGTGGCGTGGACCTTGTCCATCTTGATCTCCTTCATCCCGGTGCAGCTCAACTGGCACCAGGCAGGCGAGGAGGAGGCGGAGGAGGTGACGGAGGAGGTGATGGATGTGATGGCGTCCAGCGGCAGGAACTTCACCAACAGCAGCAACGCCGGCGCCGCCACCAAGAGCTGCGTGGCCAACCTGAACAGAACCTACGCCATCTCCTCGTCCTTCATCAGCTTCTACATCCCCGTGGTCATCATGATCGCCACCTACACCCGCATCTACAGGATCGCTCAGACCCAGATCCGCCGGATCACGTCTTTGGAGAGGGCGGCGGAGCAGGCGCAGAACCAAGGCCACGGCATGAACCGGAACCAGCACCAGCAGCAGCGACCCAATGACGAGGCCTCGCTCAAGTCGTCCTTTAAGAAGGAGACCAAAGTCCTGAAGACACTGTCCATCATCATGGGCGTGTTCGTCTTCTGCTGGCTGCCCTTCTTTGTCCTCAACTGCACCGTCCCGTTCTGCGACCCGCCCTGCGTCAGCGACACCACCTTCACCGTCTTCGTCTGGTTCGGCTGGGCCAACTCCTCCCTCAACCCGGTCATCTACGCCTTCAATGCCGACTTCCGGCGGGCCTTCGCCACCATCCTCGGTTGCAACCAGATCTGCTCCAGCAACGCGGTGGAGGCGGTGAACTTCAGCGACGAGCTCGTCTCGTACCACCACGACACAACGCTCCACAAGGAGGCGCTGGTCCCTGCGCAGCAGCAGCAGCATCCTCGCACCATCAACGTCGGGTCCGACCACCTGGAGGACGTGAGCGCTCAGTTTGACGAGGAGTCGCTCATCTCCAACCGATCCCAGAACCACAACCGACTGCTGCTGCTGCCCACCACCGTGCAGCTCGAGGACGACCACGAAATCTCCCTGGAGACCATCACGCCGTTCACTTCGGTGGCAGGACTTGAGAGTGACGGTCTGATACCGGGACAGGTCCACCAGGACGGATAGGACAGAACCGCCATTACCAAACAGGAAGTTAGGCTTCAGAATAAAAGCATAAAGTGTTTTGAGATATTGGACTCAGCTGATCTTTAAAAACACGACAGACTTTTTTTACATGACTGGTTTCGGATCCAGATGAAGTCTGGAGACAAACGTCCTGCACGTCAGTGTGACGCGTTCAGGGACCAAATGCTGCCAAAATATGCAAAATATTGTCTGTCTTCATCAGGACAGAATCTGGTCCTGTCACTGGTGGTGCATTCAGGGACAGATGCAGCAGTATTACAGTTCATCACAGCGTCAGGTGATGGAGCAATATATAAACAATATAAAACATCATCTCTGTGTTTCAGTGAGTCAGTCCACGTCCATGTTCTGATAGTTCCACACGCTCGACATGATATTTGTTTATTTCCTCCATCTGTGAATGTTTCTGTAGTTTGTGTCTGAATATGATCTGAGCTCGGCCGTGAGTGTGTGTTACACCTCAGCCTCAGAACCAGCAGTGAGCAGGAACACAGTCATCAGCCCAGCCAGGTGGTCCTGCTGGGTTTGGCTCCTGGTTTGGTCCGGTCCAGCTGCTGACAGCTGAAGTTCATAAAGATCTGCATAGTGAACTCTGACATAAATTCATATTCAGATTGATAGATCTGAGGTCTAACGTCGGTCTCACTGTTTGTGGATCAGAGTCATTAACGAGGACTTAGAGAAGCTGAGTTCATTACAGAGGATTAAAGGTGTTTGTAACAAAGCTTAAAACACTTTCATGGATTTAATATGAAACAGAAAGAACAGAAAGTTCTAAACGAGCTGACGGGTCGGGGCTTTGGATCCAGACAGAGCAGCAGGAGGTCTGTCTGCATGTCGCTGCCCCCCAAGATGAACTGAAACCATGATTCCTGCTGCTTTTTGATCGGATTTCTCTTCGTGTTCCGAGGTCCGGTTCTGTAGAGAAACAACCTGCCAAGCAAGTCCAAAACATTCTTCCTTTTTCCATCAGAGGAAACATACCTGCAGAATTTAAAATGAAGATGAACGAATGAAGAGAGAGAAGAGCAGACTGGAGCCGAGGACACAAGATAGAGATAGATAGATACTTTATTGATCTGAAGGAGATCCCATCATACATTGAACATTAGAACATGCATTAGGATCGACCTCTGACACCGTGACCACGCGAGATCATCTAATCATCTAAATGTGCAGAGGGGAAGAAACTTCTAATGAAACGTTTGCATAGAAAATAAATGTAACAGTGTGAAGTGAAGCCGTGCTACGTCTGTACGAGACTCTAAAAACACAAAACTGATAGAAACTATAGAAAAAATAGAAAGTGATGGTAGAAATAAAAATATGAGTTAGAATGGATCTGATGTTCTTCAGTCTGCTGGTGGAGCAGGACATGGACAGCAGTCCTCTGCCTGGTGAAGCTGTGCAGAGGGTGGTGGACAGCAGTTTGTCCTCAGTCCTTCTCTCTGTCTCTGAGTCCTGCTCTGTGTCCACCACTGTGAAAAAATGTCATTCTGTGAGTCATTATTAAAGCAAACAAACCAAAGCACCTGAACTTGTGTATTTCATCGAGCAGCTCAAACAGAGTGAGCTTCCAAAGGTTCCTGTCTAACATCAGAGGAACGTCCAGGATTTCTCTCTCTGCTCGCTCCTTTCATCTTCAGTCAGTCGTGGAGTTGAAACAGAGTGGAGGCCCCCGGGGGCCACTGAGGGGACGACCCCATGAACCCCACAGGTGTTTCCTTCAGGTTCAGGTGCATCACCATCATCACCATCATCATCTTCATCATCATCACCATCACCATCATCATCATCATCACCATCACCATCACCATCATCACCATCATCATCATAGTAGACAGAAAGGGTCTGAGAAGACAGGAGCGATGTGTGACATGATTTACTCCTGTTCATCTCACCTGTTTTATTCATTAACTCGTTCTGTACTGCACATCGTGAACTTGTTGCTACATCTGAGAAAAACATAGAAAGTGAAGGACGGAGGGGACAGACAACCTTTGAAGGACGGAGGGGACAGACAACCTTTGAAGGACAGAGGGGAGGATGAATGCTGACTGTGTCCTGCAGCTGGACGGGTTCTGTTGATGCTACATCAGGTGTCAGTCAGCACTGAAGCATCTCCACCTACAAGAAGTAGAAGAACCTCTGTGGCTGTGAAACAAAACGTAGAAGAGACGCCTGAAACACGTCCAACACGTCCAACACGTCCAGCTGAGACGTGACCTCATCACAGAGCAGCTCTCACAGCCAGAAATGACTTTTCAATGACAGACAGCTCTCTGTTCTCTTTCCATTTCACCTCCTATCCATCGCAATTTCATCTCTACAACACACACACACACACACACACACACACACACACACACACACACACACTCAAGGCTATGCTTTGGTGTCATAATCACAGCAGTAATCATGGCGGAGGAGGTGATGGCGACAATGGAGCGCTGATTGTGTCCGCCTTTCAACGACTGTTGAAAACTAGAAAGTGGACGCCTCTGTTTGCTGTCAAGGACTCCGAGTCATCACCAGCTCATCACACACACTCACACACACTCACACACACGCACACACACACACTCACACACGCACACACAAACACACACACACACACTCACACACGCACACACAGTTCATTAGATAGTGACCCTCACACTGCTTTCAGTCTCCTAGGAGACAATTAATTCAACAGAATTTTAAAGAATCTGCAGCAGGTGTAAAAATCAAACATCCAGGAAACAAGAAAAAAATCAGCAGCACGAATAAAAACTTCAATCTAAGAACTGATACAATAAATATATGAGATAAATATTGATAATAGGAATACTCCTGCAGTCATCCTGAAGCTGTTTATTCTGTATATCACCTGGACTGTTTTGTCTTTACCAGTTTACTTTGTGCAGTGACAGTGAAGTTTCATCTGATGCAGCCGATTTAATTTACTGATGACTGACAGATATTTAGACATAATTTAACAAATGAAATCTTTCTTCATTGTTTGTTTGTGCAAACCACCAGTAGGAGGCAGCAGAGTCTCAGCTGCAACGTGCATGAAGGACACACACACACACACACACACACACACACAAACACATACACACACTTGATTTTATTTCCTCGCTCTGCTGACTTATAAAAAAAATGGAAATAAGAAGAATAAAGCGACTCTGAAGTCTTCTTCATTTTTTCTTCATTTCTAACCGTGAAAATCTGCTCAGCACTTCACAGAAGGAAAGGATTCTTCTTACAGGTTTTAGACAGTCTGCGGGGACGTCTCAGAGACTACGTCCAGGTTTTAGACAGTCTGCGGGGACGTCTCAGAGACTACGTCCAGGTTTTAGACAGTCTGCGGGGACGTCACGGAGACTACGTCCAGGTTTTAGACAGTCTGCGGGGATGTCACAGAGACTACGTCCAGGTTTTAGACAGTCTGCGGGGACGTCACGAAGACTACGTCCAGGTTTTAGACAGTCTGCGGGGACGTCTCAGAGACTATGTCCAGGTTTACAGTCTGCAGGGACGTCACGGAGACTACGCCCAGGTTTTAGACAGTCTGCGGGGACGTCACGGAGACTACGCACAGGTTTTAGACAGTCTGTGGGGACGTCACAGAGACTACGTCTAGGTCTTAGACAGTCCACGGGGACGTCTCAGAGACCAGGTCCAGGTTTTAGACAGTCTGCGGGGATGTCACAGAGACTACGTCCAGGTTTTAGACAGTCTGCGGGGACGTCACGGAGACTACGTCCAGGTTTTAGACAGTCTATGTCTAAAGATTCCAATATTTGATGAAGCTGGTGGAGACCAAAACAAAGCTAAAAGGTCTTGACGTGAAATTTAAAGTCTGAGAAACAAACTCACAGAAATCACAAACATCATTTTTGTTTCCTCCTCCGGGACTCGAACAAAGTGCCGATCTGCTGACAGATCTTGAACTAATGACGCTCTTCACCGCCATTCAGATCGACGCCGCTCGCCCTTAACAGCCGAAAACAAGGTGACATATTTGTTCCTGATTGGCTCGGACTGGGCGGAACAGGCGTTAGCTTGTTTTTCAGAGCTGAGGAGATTTTTGGCAGCTCGTCCTCGGATCTGCACCAACCCTGAGCTGAATGAGAAGGAGCCCAGCGGCAGTGTCGGGGTGTCGACGGGGGGTTAAGCTGTGACCCAGATTTCTACACAAGTCTTTGTCTTGGAGGACAGAGAAGATTCTCCCCATTCATCTCTGTGAGGGCCGAGGTCGCCTACTTACTGTTGGAAATACAGTGACAGAGAAGAGAAAGTGACGGACTCATGAATTATGGATTGTTTTGGGGAAACATGCAAATGAGCAGCTCAGCAGATATTTGCTGATCCTCTATTTGATCGAAAGGTGTCGATCTGTTTCAGTTTCTCTTCATTCCTCATTTGAACGAGTCTGCTGTATGAAGAGAATCCACTGAATTCATCAAAATATGACTTCATAATAAATCAGAAATCACACACAGAGAGAGTCAGGAACACTCAGTATATTAAAACAATACAACGTCTCTGTGTTTGTTCCTTTAATTAAGTTTGTCATCATGACAGGCCAAACGTTGGTGAACAGAAAATAAAGCAGCTCTTTGGTTTTATGGATCATAAGTTATGTTATTAGTAGGGCTGTCAATCGATTAAAAAAAATTAACTAATTAATCGCAAAAAAATCTGTAATTAATCGCGATTAATTACAGATTTTTTTGCGATTAATTAGTTAATTTTGACAGCCCTAGTTATTAGTTAAAAACAGAAATGGTGTGAGCTCTGTGATGGATCCCAAACAGAGAAATCTGGACTTCAGTGGTAAATCGTAGGTCATCCACTCCAACCTGTGCAGTTATGACAAATAACATACTTCAGTCCTGGTGTCATGCATTATTCTGTAATAACCACACAGCTCATCAGCGATCATATCTATGTTATAGTTTATTTATCAGCTGTCCTTTTACCTGGTCTGTTAAATGAATTCAGCTCACTGATAACCACAGACTGTTCATCCTCACCATCAGTGACCGGAGGGACTGACCCGGCTCTCTCGGCCCAGACGGAGGCTGTTCTCTGGGGGAGTGTTCATCGAAGAGTCTGACCGGGTCACTGTGGCTTTAACACAGATCAGTTTCTCATATTTGGTATCAAATGAAAGAGAATAAAGTGTTTTAATGAGGCCAATCGTTGCTGGAGGGTTAAATATTGATTTTGCTTGTTTATATTCAAATCAATTTAAAGTTTTGTGCCTTTGCATTACAACAACTTTCACAGTGTCTTATATTCAAGTTTGCAGTGATGAACAAAGAAGTGTTTGAGCCGCTGTGAGGCGTCGTCACTGACTGAGAAACCCTGGCAAGTGTGTCCATTGTCTGGCTCTCGCACACATGCATGTGGGGTTTGTCAGGAGGGGTGAATGTGGGAGGTGTCCTTGGTTTTTGGGTGGGCAGTTCTTGGTATAGTCCTCCTCATTCCCTAAACCCCCACCTCCTCCTCCTCCACCTCCTCCTCCACCTCCTTTATCCTTGTCTTCTCCCCTCTTTTATCCGACTGTTCGTGGCCCCCACATTCTCACAGCGACTCGGAGCCGTGGAGCGTCACATGGTAAGAACACTCAACAACAAACCACACGAAACACGAAACCACTGAACAGCATCGAATATTAGAGCGATGCAGACAGAACTGCTTTCTGTCAGGACTCACTGATGAAGGGTGGATCTGCAGTGTGGGTGTTTGTGTGGGGGGGATTACTTTTGTTGTGGCGCAGGGCGTCTTTGTTTTTCACGTCTCTGTTAAAGTGATGCTGCTGTTTGTTTTATTCCAGTGAAGGAAATGTTCTGTTAGACACAAATATTCACATTTCACCAAAAGCTGTCACTGAAGGACAAAGCACAGCGGTGATGTTATATTCTATAACGGCACAGGCCAGAGTGGATTATCATCTTTATACCATGATCAGTTTAAATATTAAGACACACTTCCATTTGTTTCTTGTATAATCGAGTATAGGTGAACACCTTTGACTCAGGTGCATGTCGAGCCTTCGAGGTTTGACTTCAAACCACAGATTTGTGAAACCTTTGTCAGATTTGTACTGAAAAAACAAACTTCCCAGTTTCTCCTCGTTAAAACAAAAAACACAAACTCGATAACTGTGCAGCATCGAGACACGACGAGTCTCACCAGGCGACAGATTTACAATGTCTACGATCTTACGAACCCCTTCACGGTTCCTGACCTCCACGTTGAGGAGCACACAGATTATCCTCTGCTTTGGTCTCCACCTCCAACTCTACTGTTGGACTCTGGGTCATCGCCTTCATCGTGTGCTGTGATCTGTAACGTCTTCATGACGAGTTGTTACGATGCGAAATCTTCTAACTCGTCTGAAATAATAAAGTATAATAAGACAAAGACAATCCTGCATTTTACGAGAAGATCCTGAACTTCTGTTTTTCAATAATTCTGTATTTGACAAATCTGCGTTTTCTGAATCTTCTGTATCTTACGGGACAGGACGTGACAGGAGCTGAAGGTTTGTACAGCTGGGCAGTCAGAACAGTGACAGGAAAAAAGGAAAATATTTTTATGTTTTCTGAAACATTCAAACCTTTATCACTTCTTTCTTTCTTTCTTGACTTGCGTTCACAATAATTCATCATGTGGTAGAAAGTTTCCTCCGGGCACAGACGGAGCTGCAGCTTCAGTGATCAGCTCGTCCTCTGACTTCATCTAAGAACAGACGTGAGCATGTTCCACATTAACACACAGCGTTATTAATGGATTCATTATTAATGTTCTCGATGAACCGTTTGAGCCCGGAGGCTCGGTGACGTCAATGTTTTTACTCTCATCAACACAGAATCTAATGGTTCAGGTAATTATGAGCTGATATGAACACAGAGCGCTAAACAGCAGCTTTTCTTTGTGTTTGTGAAGCACTGAGAGAATTAATCATGAGCTGTAATCCTCTCATCTGTAGTCTGACAGCTACATGTCCAGTCTGGACTCTGTTCATGACGCTCGGCTGATTTTCAATAAGCCGCTGACAGACTCACACCCCCAGTCTGCAAACCATTCAAAACATTGAAGACCGGTAACGTGTTGCTCGGTCACATTCGGACATCTGAGATTCTGACGAGGAAACAAATCTGAAAAAATAACCCTATGACGTCATCACACGTGGGTTTGAAAGGGAAGTGTCCCGCCAAAACAAAAGACTCAGAGCCAGCGTTCCTGTTGTCTGAGCCGCAGAGGGAGAGCTGGACCCAGAAACAGACGAGAACACAGGTTTATTAAGCAGAGCGTTTGAGTTCAGGTAGACTGAGCAGCTTGGAAAGCATGCAGGTTAAAACAGGGGACGTAGATGTGGCCACGCCCAGGATCCAGACCAGACCATGACCGGCTCATGGGTCAACATCATCGCCCTCAGAGGATGGAGGCTCATGATCCTCATGGTCCCTGTTGTTTCCCGTCTCTGTCCATGTCAGAGACCTGAAAGAAGTGTTAGTGTTCCTTTGAGCTCTGGTTTGGTCTCCACCATTGCCTGATAAAAACATCTGCGTCTTTAGCTTGTTTGCTGACAAAACTAAAACATCTACAAGAGCTTCAGAAAATCAAATGACTTTCTTTCTGTGCCCAGATCTTCCCAGCCACCATGAGTGTCCTGCCGTGCAGTTTCCTCTTCCTCCTCCTCCTCTGCCTCCCCGTCCTCACAGACGGGAAAAGGCTCAAACCTGACAAACCCCGTCAGCCTCCACCAACAACCCAACCGGCCAAGAGATCCAGAAACCGCTCAGTGCCCGGCTCCGGAGAGCTGACCACCAAGGAGGGCCATCGCTGCACCTGGCAGACGTCTGGTGAAGTCCTGGTGAGCCTGACGGTGAACTGCAGCACGGAAACACTGGGAGGCCAGCAAAGGTCAGAGAAGACTTACCGTGTTCTCAGCGTGTTCAGGTGTTCTTCATGGTCTACATGTGCTGTATTCATCCATCCAAGCACTGCGTTTCATTTTTTAGTTCACGATGTTTCTGTAATTTACAAGAAAAACCTGGATTTTATGGAATAATCCTGCATATTTAAAAAGTATTTTATGGAATAATCCAGTTTTTCACAGGACGTGTGGCAGCTCGACGTGAGCTGAAGGTTTCTGCGGCTGGGCAGTGACATTTATATTTCATCTTTCTTTCTTCTTTTCCATCTTGACCTCTGTCCACACTGTTCTCTTCGTTCTTCTTGTTTCCAGGTACTGGTGTCGTTATGCCGGTAAACCCGACCTGTGCCAGGCCTACGGAGTGAAGTCCAGCCAGTACTGGAAGCAGCTGGTGGGGAAGCTGAAGAAGAGGCAGAACGCCTGCGATGGAGAGAAAGTCCTGAAGGCCAAAACCTGCAAGAAAGCTCCGGCCGAGGCCCACATGAAGCTCGCCCAACGCAGCGGAGAGGACGAGAGGAAGGGCGGGAAGAAGAAAGGACCGCCGGCGAGTAAGAGCTCAGAGAGAGGGAAGGCGGAGCGAGGGAAGAAGAAGGAGGACGAGGAGGAGAAGAAGAAGAGGGAGGAGGAGGAGAGGACTGGGTTTGAGGAGGAAGGAGTGCTGAACGACATGGAGCCGGTGCAGAGTTACTGCAGCGAGGGATGGCACTCCGTCTGCTCCTTCTTCATCAAGTTCTTCGAGGGTTGAGATGATGGAGGAGGCTCAGCTTCATCACCACGGAGCAGATTCACAATCTGAAGAACCATGTGACCTCCACGTTACAGCGGCGTGATGGGGAACAGTCTGAATGATACGACAATCTGCTGATGATGGAGACACCAAACACTTCGTTTAGCTTTGTGTTGTGTCTAACGAAGTCTGTAGTTTGTATGAACTAATCAAAGTGGAAACAATCAGTCACCATGTCGATGTGTAGATAATTAGATGATTACAACTTTTTATTGCTTTTTATTAACTTAGTACCAACGACAGTTTTTACAGTTTGTCTGATTCTACAATAAAAACAAATGCTTCAATAAAGGAATGTGTTTTTATTCAGTTCTACCTTTAAGTTTAATTAAAGATGTAAATTATTTTATGCAGTAATATCATGGAACCCTAGAAAACGATTTGAGGCGCCGTCTGTCAGCAGCAGCTGATATCACTGCCTAGTCCAGCAGCAGTCAGCCCAGAACCAGAACCAGACCCAGCAGCAGCTGATATCACTGCCTAGTCCAGCAGCAGTCAGCCCAGCTCGGCGTCTGTCTTTCAGCCTTTTATTTCACCAAGCTCTCACCAACCACTAAAAGTCAGTCCCACATTTACTCTTGTCCGGGCGGTCTGGCTGACATGAACTGTCTGATTCTGAATGTGGTGGAGGGGATCGGCTGAGCACGTCAGCTATCGTCTGAGAATTTAAATTTCTCTTCATTCATATGCAGATATGTCCACTCGTCTGTTTCTGGATGTTTTCTGGCTACACTTTGTCAGATTGGAACTCGTTATGTTTCATTTAAAATCAACCTGAAAACAAAGTTTACACACAGAAACTAACTCGTTGGATGACTGAAGATGGTGACAGTGAGCCTGAACGTTTGGAGGCGGTGTAGATCTGTGGTGGAGCAGCTGGCAGAAGATGAGCGGATCAGAACCTGTGCGGCTCGTCCTGTCAGTATTCAGTCGGCTTTAAAAATAGAACATGGAACTTTGAGGTGGAACAATTCCCAACGACAGAAAAGAGGGAAGGACCGGCTGGACACTGCTCAGTGGTTACCATGACAACAACTCAAGAGGTGGTGTGTGTGTGTGTGTGTGTGTGTGTGTGTTGTGGTAGTATCTATGGTAATTTGGCACGATGTGTAGTGCAGCCAGCAATTTGTTAAAAGGGGGTCATATGACCCTGTGAGCACAAAACACACACACACACACACACACACACACACACACACACACTCCTTCATGTTATAACACATTATTAACAATTAGTTCTGACCAACCTGATTGGTCAACTAGACAGTTAGCACATGCTCAGATCACCTGACAGGTGTGACCGTGGATGAGGCGTCCACACGAGCAGCTGGCTGGAGGTCAGAGGTCAGACATGGTACGATGACGGATGCTGTTACAGAGACGGTCAGAGACTCTCTCGTCTTTGCAGACGTTCCTCTCTCGTCTTTGCAGACGTCCACACGTTCCTCTCTCGTCTTTGCAGACGTCCACACGTTCCTCTCTCGTCTTTGCAGACGTCCACACGTACCTCTCTCGTCTTTGCAGACGTCCACACGTTCCTCTCTTGTCTTTGCAGACGTCCACACGTTCCTCTCTCGTCTTTGCAGACGTTCCTCTCTCGTCTTTGCAGACGTCCACACGTTCCTCTCTCGTCTTTGCAGACGTCCACGCGGTCCTCTCTCGTCTTTGCAGACGTCCACACGTTCCTCTCTCGTCTTTGCAGACGTCCACGCAGTCCTCTCTCGTCTTTCCAGACGTCCACACGTTCCTCTTTCGTCTTTCCAGACGTTCCTCTCTCATCTTTGCAGACGTTCCTCTCTCATCTTTGCAGACGTCCACGCGGTCCTCTCTCGTCTTTGCAGACGTCCACACGTTCCTCTCTTGTCTTTGCAGACGTCCCTTGGTCCTCGTCTTCAGGGCTGTTTTCATCATTTCACCAAAGCTCTGTGTGCCACATGTTCATGTTGTTGGTGGCTGAGGTTCAGACTCATTCTGTTACATCAGAGACCTTAAACTCTACAGTGAATGTAAATGAGGCGTTCAGGAGCTCAAACATTTACAGTAAAGCACAGACTTCAGTGTATCAGATGGTCCTCTGCACACAGCAGGGAGCAGCATGGGTCAGATCCTTCACAGACTCGGACACTAAGACCCCCCATGTTGGACGCTGGCCTCCTGCCTGGAGGACTCGGGCACAGCGAGGGTCTGTCAGCTTCAGCTCAGCTTTTATTCCTCAGCTTTTCTCCACCACCTTCATTTGTCTTCATGAAATCCAACATGAAGCCACTGAATCTTTCAAAGTTCCCATCAGGAAACCTTCACAGATAAAACTTAGAGCTGAATGTGCGTCTGTGTTTGTCACACAGCACCAACTGTTATACTGATATTTTATGAAGAACATGTTTTCTGGTTTTTAACTCTTTAAGAGGTTTCCAGGCCCGGCAGCAGCAGCTTCTGTGGACATGAACATGTTTTCCTAAACTCCGTCCGTCGGCAGCTCGTGATGGATTTAAAGCTCCAGCAGCTGCAGCAGGTCTCTGCTGCTCTCTGCTGGAGAAGGATCAGAACCTGTCAGTCCAAATCAGTAACACCAGAAACACAAAGAAAGAAATCATGTGTAACCTTTGCAGAACAGATAATACGCCTGAAGAATTAGTCTTAGACATGGAGTTTATAAAGTAACTCAAAGAGAGCCTAACGAAGTTACCATAATTAAAAACCTGATGTTTACCATCAACAGCTGTTGAACATGTGTGCTAACTGTTGTCAGGTAAGACAGAAACAAACTGTTTGTTCAGTTTCTCCAAACTCAGCAACTCAGTCTGCTGACTCCTCCACCGGCAACTGCTCTAAACAGTGTGACTGCCATTAATGACCAGCAGAGGTCAGTGTTGGATTGAAGTATGAACACACACTCCTCACTTCATCCTGGGAAAGACCTGACAGAACCAGCAGGTCCAGTCCAGACCTGAAGCTTCTCCTGCAGGAGGTTCTGGTGCTGATCGATAACATCCTGTCATGTGACACAGGACGGACTGATCCCGTCCTGCAGTGACATCACACTACAGCACGACGTCACAGCTTCAACGTCTCCACCACAGATCGAAGTGTTCCTATAGAACCATGAAGCTCCGTCACGCTGCTGTGACATCACGCTGCTGTGACATCACGCTGCTGTGACATCACTCTGCTGTGACATCACACTCTGTGACATCACACACTGCTGTGACATCACACACTGCTGTGACATCACACTGCTGTGACATCACACTCTGTGACATCACACTCTGTGACATCACTCCTTCATGTTCTGCCTTGCAGATGTTTCACGTTCAGCCGGTCTGGGTCACAGAACATGAACATGAAGCACAGTCTGTGGTCCTGGCAGGAAGTCTCCATGACCTTGTGTTGTTGTTGTCCTGTGTTGGACTGATGCGACCGCTGGACTGGCCTGTGTGTGTGTGTGTGTGTGTGTGTGTGTGTGTGTGTGTGTGAGTTGAAGCTGCTGACTGACAGACTTTGTCACTAACAGCTTTTAACCCTGAACAGTCGTCAACACTGGTCCAGCAGCTCTGCAGCAGTAACCTCACACACTGACAGAACATGACATAATATATAAACTGTGAGTCTGAAGGAGCTGCTGTGTTTGAGCAGAGCTGAAGGCTCCTGGATGGAGCCTCTCTTTGGTGTCAATGTCCGTGTGAATGTTTGTTTGTCTCTGGGATGACTCACCTGCTCAGGTGTCTCCACTTATTCTGGCTGAGTGGAGTTTAAAGGACTCACAGCTGATGATTGACAGCTGTGATGATCCATCAGGTGAGCTGCTCACACCTTGATGAGTCTTTTGAGTAAATTCAGTCTGCTGAAATGATCTGAATAAAAAACACAGAGTCAGAGAACACACAGATCGTGTGAGAACGTTTTCATGAAACTTTTTATCAAAGTGAAGCAAACCTTTCAGTTTGTACTTCTACTGAAGCTGTGAACACCTGCAGGGGCAGCCAATCACAAGCAAGGAAAGGCCTCAACAAGCCCCAGAGCAGGTACACAAAGAGTGCACAGTGTGTGTGTGTGTGTGTGTGTGTGTGTGTGTGTGTGTGTGTGTGTGTGTGTGTGTGTGTGTGTGTGCACAGTCATGGGGGTGTGTCCGGGGTTACTGCAGGTCGACTCTCAGCTTCTCATAAAGTATCAGAGCTCATGTTTCCCAGAGTGCCGTGCTGCATGCATGAACATCGGCAGACACACCTCGTTACTTAACGAGTCCAAAGCTCCATGAAGTGGTGCAGGTCGACCTGACAAACCCCCCTCATGGCTTCTCTTGTTTTAGTGAGCTGTGAGTCGTCTCCTCCTTGTTGTTGTCATGGTGACAGTAGTGATCAGCCTGTGATGACATCACTGTGTACAGGTGTTGTTCTGACTCTTTAAAGCACACCTGAATATACATTCATCTGTCACCTCATGATGAGGCTTCACTCAGCAGCTGTTTGTCTCGTTAGTGATCTCGTTAGTCATCTCGTTAATCGTCTCGTTAGTCGTCTCGTTAGTCGTCTCGTTAGTCGTCTCGTTAGTCGTCTCGTTATCTCCTCCTGATGTTTGTGAGGAAACCTGTGATGGATCATTTGTACATGTTCAGAAATGAGGCTCTTCAGTCACTCTGCCTGTTTTGATGAAGACTTTATTTCTCTTTATTATTAAAACTTCACAAACACGCCTTGTCTCTGAAGTCAAAGGTCAAAGGTCAGGAGTTCAGAAAGTGTTCAGCAGCCTCTGATGTCTTATGCTGTATTATTTATTGACACTTGGCCAAGGAGAATTAGAGACACTCTCAAAGTTCATCAGAAGTGCCTGAGTCGGTCTCACATTCTGCCCAACTCATCCTGGTGGACAGATAGACGAGCTATCTATTATGTCTATGACGGCAGCAACAGGTCTCTGTGACCCTGGACACCACAGTGTTGAGATAGACTGGCACCTACTGTTCCCAACCAAAGCCAAACAACTAATACTGCTGAGGACCTCAAGGCCCACACGGGACCTCAAGGCCCACACGGGACCTCAAGGCCCACTCGGGACCTCGTTTAACCTCAGGAGAGGAAACTCCAGAACAGTGTCGTGTCGCTGTCTGACCGTCTGTTAGAACCACTTTGTATTTCTCCATCTGTGTGACGACACACTTCAGGAGATGTTTAATGACGGACTGCAGCGTGAGGAGACGTGATGTTTAATGATGGACTGCAGCATGAGGAGACGTGATGTTTAATGATGGACTACAGCATGAGGAGACGTGATGTTTAATGACGGACTGCAGCATGAGGAGACGTGATGTTTAATGACGGACTGCAGCGTGAGGAGACGTGATGTTTTCAGCCTACACTGTGCAAACCCAGGGAGCTCCAACATCTATAAAAATATATGAAAGCTATCAGCTGAGTCTGAGTTTGAGCCTGTGATATTTTTACTGTGGCTGTCAGTCAGGTATGTCGCCATGACAGAGTGTCGGCATCTTAATTCAATCCAAGTCATGTGACGGGCTGTCAGCCAATCACAGCGCCCGACAGCCTCTCCTGATGCCTTTTCCCCTGCAGGCCATCGAGAGGTTACTCCACGAGTGGTTACCGTGCCAACATGAGTGGTTACCGTGCCAACTGGCAGCCAACGACAGAATCTCTCTGTTACCAAACGTGTCTGGACCTTCCCGTCCTCCTCCTGTCGTCCAAATATTGATTGGATCTTTTTTCTGCACTCTATCATGTTTTGAATTTCTCATTGAGCAATATGTGCACGAGACAAACACGGAGCACGGACCGAACACATGATCGTCCTTTACTCAACATTCATTCAGACTTTTCCTCTTATTACAAATATGAATGATTCATGATAACCAGCTGTTCGCCTGGCTTTGGCCCAGTGCACGCTTCTTATATTAAATGATATGAAAGACCCAGCAGCAGCTGATATCACTGCCTAGTCCAGCAGCAGTCAGCCCAGAACCAGAACCAGAACCAGACCCAGCAGCAGCTGATATCACTGCCTAGTCCTGCCTTCCTCCGTCAGCGTCCTCTTCACTCTCTTCATGTTCAGTCTTCAGGACGGGTCCATCAGCAGCTTCAGTTTTTTTAGTAAATTTCCTTTTAGGTAAGTATTTCACCCTGAGTTAACCTCGTCCATAACCTTCTTATCGTCGGTGTAACCTTCACCGCTGTTGCGTCAGTCTGACTTTTTTTTCCTTCCTGTTGCAATCACATGATTAATCAAGCTCAAAATAATTCAACAGCAACACTGGAAATCTTTAAATGCTGACGAGCTTCAGCTAAAGCAGAATTTATTTCTTCACAGTCACAAACAGAAACATGTTATTATTTCATGGACTGCGATGATGAAACGTGTTGTCTTCATGACCATGTGAAAGTGGTGTGTACGAGTCAAAGGGAAACCTCTGACCTCTGACCTCTGACCCCGAGGTCTGCAAAGGTCAGAAAGCTGCAGATATCTGAAACATTTCAGTCAGAGAAATGAGACAGAGTAAATAAATGAGTTGATCTGTTAGAACTCTGAGCGTGTTTTTCAGGGTAATGTTTGACTCACGGCTGAAAGATCGATAAAGCAAATACTCTTTAAAAATAGAAACTGAACGTCAAAACAGCAACAAGTGAGAGCAGACCAAGACCTCCAGCTCCAAGACCTCCAGCTCCAAGACCTCCAGCTTCAAGACCTCCAGCTCCAAGACCTCCAGCTCCAAGTCCTCCAGCTCCAAGACCTCCAGCTCCAAGACCTCCAGCTCCAAGTCCTCCAGCTCCAAGACCTCCAGCTCCAAGACCTCCAGCTCCAAGCTTTAACAAAGATTCAAAGTCTCTAAAAAGAAAAACATTTTAGATCTGATCTGTGTAACATGAAGAAAAGCCCGAGTTCATTATGAATTATAAATCACATCGTGACGCTCGTTATGAAACAACCCGACTTCACGGACGTCACAGAGACTACGTCCAGGTTTCAGACAGTCTGCGGGGACGTCACAGAGACTACGTCCAGGTTTTAGACAGTCTGACAGACCCATTTTAAAGTGACAAAAACAAAATTATTTTTATTTTCAGGTGATTAAAAAATTCATTTCTGCATATTGGATTTGCGTCCTATCAGATTCTTCTCGGACCTTTAACTGTGAACTTGTTTTTATCTTCAGTGTTGAACATTTAAAGAACGTTAAAGAACGTGTCATCCATCAAACTCAGAACTCTGATTGTTGAATCACGTCTTTAAAGGACTGACACAGACTCACTGTGACTAAAATAACGTGTCGTGGTGTGTCGGAGTCCCGGTGGCTCTGCAGGAGGAATGTGAAGATCCTGGTCCACACCAGCAGGGGTCCATCATGGTGTTCAAATAGCAGCTGAGTCAACAGGCTGAGGCGACATGCTCCTATCAGATGGCCCGAGGCCAGCGCAGAGTCTGCGCCGATTGGTTGGCGAGGAATCCCTCTGACTTCTCATTGGCTGTCTGTGGAGCCAGCTGACAGCTTATGCAAATCGTCTCTATGTGGCAGTTGAAATCCCGGAGAGCAGAGGACAGGCAGCACTGAGAGGCAGGAAGACAGAGAGAGAGGTCGAAGAAGGAAGAGCAGGGGGAGTGACACGGCGTGCACTGCTGGGACAAACTGCACAACTCCCTTCAGCTGTCTGCTTTTATTTTCCATGAGTGCTGCAAGGTAAGAAGCAGAGACTGAACATGTGTTTGATTCAAAGTACAGTTTACATTTGATCTCAGTGCTATAAAACCAGAACTTTGTATTTTTATTTATTTACAGGAACTTCTTTGAAGTGAGAACTAGTTTCTGTGTTTAATAACTTCATGAAGTCTGACCTCCTCTCCCTCCCCCAGCGTTCTCAGGTCTTTCAGTCCTTCAGCAATGCCTGGTCCCGTCATGCCGATGGATGTGGCAATGAGGTTCTACATCAGCCACTCTCCGCCTCCTCTCAGAGGTTTCCTCAGCTCGTACGAGGAGCTGCAGCGAGCCAAGAACCGGGTCAACCAGTCCACCACCTGCATCCAGCAGCTCTACAAACCCCTGCGGCCATGCATCAGCAGCCAGCAGAAGGCGGTGGACGGCGGGGACTGCATGGGGTGGAACAGCACCAACAAGGCCAGCAAGAAGAAGGTGGTGTTCGCAGACACGAAAGGCATGTCACTCACCGCCATCCACGTCTTCTCCAAGTTCGACGACGAGCCGTACCGGAACAAGCGCTGCGGGGGAGTCACGGAGGACTTGCAGTTCGACATGGCAGATCTGGAAACGGCGACGATGGATCTAAAGATCAGCTCGGCGCGCAGCCTGGTGCTGGACTTTAAACAGCCCTCAGCCGACTACCTGGACTTCCGGAACCGCCTGATTCAGAACTCCGTCTGCCTGGAGAACTGCTCGCTGCAGGAGCGCTCGCTGACCGGCACCATCAAGGTCCGGAACATCGGGTTCGAGAAGTCGGTGCAGCTGCGTGCCACATTCGATTCATGGACCAGCTTCACCAACGTTGAGTGCACCTTCATGAACAACGTCTACAGCTGCCAGGATAACGACACCTTCGCATTCGTCCTGGAGCTGCCCACCTACATCCCACCACAGAACCAGGTTGAGTTCTGCATCTGCTTCAAAGTCCAAGACCAGGTCTTCTGGGACAATAACGACGGCAAGAACTACATCCTCAAGCACGTTGGCTGGAGCGGCGAGCACCTGAACATTCCCACGCCCCCAACTTCTGCTGAGCAGAAGCCTTCAGAACACAAAAACGGTGGCGTGAAGGTTCTGGAGATGGACTTTGATCAGTTCGGAAGTCCACGCATGTCCAGCGGACTCTTTCCCGGCTGGCAGAGCTGGGGTCAGATCGATAACACTGTGCCTTACTGGTGAAAACATCAGGATGTTTGCTGAACAAGAACCGAGAGTGTGACGGGGCATTCAGTATGAACCAGCTGTGGGCCTGAGCTGAGCCTGGCTCGCAGCCACAGACTGAAGCAAACAAACCGGCTTTTATAGCAGAGGAAGTGCTCAAACCAGACAGAACCTGGACTGTGACGTGCCCAAACCAGACAGAACCTGGACTGTAACGTGCCCAAACCAGACAGAACCTGGACTGTGACGTGCTCAACTGACCTGCTTTCTGCTGTAACGTGGTGGACCGGACTGAAAGACTGGATGATGTGGATGATGAATGATTCTGTAAATATTAACGTGCCTTCTGTTTTGTTGATGCGCTGAATGAGACGTCACTGTGTGAAGTGCAGCTGATTAAAGTCCTTCATATTGAAGGGAAAGTGCAGCTGATTCATTTGTGATGAAAACAAAATGCACACTAAACGTTTTGCACCTTTAAAGAGAAAATCATGAAATGATGATTCAAACCTTTATGTAACTGAATGGTATGGAGCCGCCCTTTGCTTCCCTCCGTGTACGTTGCACATGTTTGTCTGATGTAATTTTGAAGTTAAGAAACTGAGCTGCTATCGATGATGTCACGAGAGACTCTGCATGTGATTGGTTGTCTCGAACAGGGAAGACATTTTGAAGTCTGAATGTTTGTGTTTAGAAGTGATGATGTGACGAGCGGCTGGATGCCATTTCTCTTTGTTTTCACTTGAAGGTGTCGCTGACGTTTCCTTTTCAGAAATAAATTTCTATATTTGTGCTAAAATCTTCACGAGTCCTGAGCCTGTTTGTTCCTGATGTTCTAATGATCTAATATTTGTTCTACAAATAAAAGTCAAACATAGACGTGGTTTCATGGTTTTATTATTTCTTTCAGCGTAAAATCACATTTAATAATTCAAATATAAACAAACCTGCTCTGATACACAGATGGAGCCATAACAAACCTGTTAACTGTTATGAGCTCATTAAAGGTTTCATTACATAATTAATGTTTGTAAACACAGGAACAAAAAAGTCTTGTGTTTACAAACATTTGAGAATTTCTGTGTGACCGCAGAGGGCAACAAGAATGGAACCAGGCCTTTGAGACTTTTACTGACTTACAAATTGTGTCTGTTTCACCATGAATATAATATCAATATTATTAATATTAATAATATACTAAATCTTTTCGTCGTGTTGGTTTACTGTTACTTATGTAACTTCCTCCACCTGTTTCAAAATAAAAAGCCACAGCTGTTAAAGGAGGAAGTGTAATGCATTACCTTCCCCGGAGCTTTTATTGTGAAACACTGGCAGGAAATGACTTAACTTTGTCTTTTCTTTACTGAGGCGACTGACACTTTACACTTTAAGATCTCTGTAAGAATCAAGCCCTGCAGATGAAAACACACTTTAGTATCTACACAACACTCAAAGCAGAAAATCTTCCACCGCCTGCAGCCGTGCTCTGTGTGCGTCCATGCTGGACTCATATTCAACAGGAAGAACCATAACTCCCTTCTTCTTCTTCTTCTTCTTCTTCTTCTTCTTCTTCTTCTTCTTCTTTGGCATGCACGAGAGGAAAGACCTCAGGCCGGCCCAGGATGACCTTCTGAGGCCTGAACATTCCTCCGTCATCATCGGCATTTTAACTCTCTAACTTCTTTACTCGAAGCAGCATTTGAACAGTAATCAGTGAGTCATTCATCTTTAGATAGATCTGAAGGTATTTTGTTACTTATGGAGTTTTCAGTTTTGTTCTGTCTTATGAAGTCATGATTGATGACTGACACAAAGAAACCAATGATATGTTATATAACCTGCTGAAGCTGAAACGTCACATTCATATTTAATTTAAATGTGAGGGGAGCAAGTCATCGTCTTTCCCAAAGCAGCATTTTATCAACATGCTGCACATCGCTGCATCTAATTTAGAAGCTAATCTGTCACCTTGATGTGGGTGAACATCACAGTCTGAGTCTCGGAGGGAACCTGCAGCACTCTCGTCTTTTCAAAGTCATTATTGCTGTACAGAGAATATGAATAACTGGGCGGCTCTGCAGTGGAATGCAGTGTAACTTTGAAAAGCTGATAATGAAGTTTGAAGTTGCGCCTCTCTGTAACATGACGTTACTTGTTCTGTGCTGGATCTGAGAGATTCAGCGTCAGCTTTCCTGGAATGAACAGCATTAACATCAGCACAAGAAATAAACATACTTTTCTAGATTTGGGTTTGGGGGGAGTCCAAAGTCCAAAGGCTCAAGTCCAAGTCTTTTTGATTTTGTCAAGTTGAGTCTAAAGTCATCAGATCTGTGGCTCATGTCCAGGCCCCTGAAGAATCCATTTTGGATGAAGCATACTGTAAACTTTACTTTTCATTTAGTAACACTGTGTTGGATAGTCTGTCCAGATTCCACTTTGATCCTCAGGTGAATCTGACCCGAAGGACTGCAAGGTCCCTGTTCTGTTGGTCCTGTTCTCACTGTGGGGTTTACTGTGGGAAAAAGAAAAGCTTCAGAACTTAAGTTCATCCTGCCCTCAGGCTCCGGCTCATCTCCACCTGCTGCCTGATGGAACTAGATTCCTTCAATACCTGTAATTTCCTGACGGATCAGAGTGAACAACGTCTTTGTCATCCTGCGTCCATCTGTTTTTCATTCCTGTTGCATTCGCACATAAGTGTCTGCTTCTACAATAAAATCACCTCTTTGTGTGCCGTGCACGCCCTCCTCTCATTTCCTCTGCACTGTTTGGTTTGCATGTTTACATTCCTCCCTTGTTTCTGTCGGAATGTCGGAGGTGAACCGAGTCATTTCAGCAACAGTGTGTCCACACTCTGCCACAGTTAGTCCATCACACAGATGTGACTCAACTTGTTTCTTTTCTTTCTCCAAACTAACTCCATCCAGGTCATTTCTGGGGGATATTAAGGACAGACTCTGAAATCCTGTGGATACATTTTGCTCTCCACATGGACTGTTGCAACTAAAGCTTGGTCAATGCTACTCAGACCACTTCTGATAGTCACTGTTAAAAACCAGTAAGAAAAGTGTTTACATGAATTCATCATGAAGTTGAACTTCCAGTCATGAAATGTGCAGCTGGTGTCACATGTAGCTCACAGACCAGTGCTGGTCAAACATTAACGGAGGCCGGGCTGCATCCAGAGACTGACTGGACTGAAGTGATGCAATGAGGATGCAAAGACAGAAACCTCCCATGTGGTGATGGGAAGGTCACAAAAACAAATCCACGGCGGTGAGATTCAAACAAGTCACAAAGAGTCATTAAAGGTCACAGGAGTACTGTGAATATGACTGGAAGACAGAAACACGAAGAAAAGCTGGAACAGGTTTTGTGATGTGAGCGGAGGAAATGAAGACTGAAGTTCAATTTTAGTAACAATTAAGGAAAACTCTGGAAACACACAAACAGATTAGTGACCTTGACGAGTCAATGGCTGCAAAGATTGTACGTTCAGTTTGTACAAAGAAAAGAGAATTTTACGTGTCGCGACACTGAAACATGGAGAAAGAATGTGTGTGTGAAGAAATGAAACAAATATAATGTAAAATAAAAAGGTAAGGTCACATAAGGTTCATCAGTCAGTCACTGCGAGCATGGAAAGAATCTGTCATCCAGCCACATTCCAGGATTATGCAAACTTTCTTATTCGCCTCCTAAAGTTTAAAACTTTTTCTACAAAATGTGCAGTGTACGTGAACTGTTTTTTGCTTTTTGAGCATTTAATGTAAATTTGAATTGCTTAAACGATAACTTGAGTTTGTAAAGTCTAGTTTGAATGTCTGCAGTAGCTTGATTCAGATGATTGTACATGATGGCATCGTCTGCATAGAAACACGTCTTTGTCGGCTCGTCTGTCGTCATGATCTGGAGTAAAAGTGTAGAAGAAAAAAAAATATTTTTCTTTTGTTGGAGTTGATACATTTTCAGCTTACACAGCCCTGTTTCCAAGTTTGAACCAAATTTAAACCAGGAAAGACTAACAGGAAGAATATTAGAATTATGGATCCACGAGGAGACGTGTAGGAGACTGCAGAAATATAATTAAATAATGACTAAAGAATAAAAACTCCTGTTGTGTTTGGTAACATGGACGGAAGTATTGGATCTAAACGAGAGGACGTGATCTCCGTCCAAAACAAACAGGCAGCATTTTGTTCTCTGTGTGAAAACAGAACAAGCTGACCAGGTGTCTGTGTGTTCCTGTTCCTGTTTGTTCTGATAATATGAGACGTTTGTACTTTGTGTCGAGACATCCAGAACCAATCAGAAGTTCATTCACACCTTCTTATTATTACACTGTAGATGAACACCGGAGACCTTTAAACCATGAAATAACTCTGGACTCTTGTTTGTATGTGTGTGTGTGTGTGTGTGTGTGTATATGTGTGTGTGTATGTGTGTGTGTGTAACTTGTGTTTGTGTGTGTGTGTGTGTGTGTGTGTGTGTGTGTGTCATGGCATGTTGTCTGAGCTGAAGGTCAGAGGTCATCAGATAGGACGGCTCTTTCTCTGGCACGTGAGCCGGTAGATAAACAGTCAGTGAGGACAGGTGGGGATGTTTCAGTGAGTGTGTGATAAGGTTCTGCATCGATGACGGGTTCCACAGTCTGAGACTAAAGACCCATGAAGGAACATTTGTTCTTCATCAACATGCTCTCACTCCAAACTCATCCCACACTGCCACAGCTGTGACCATGTTCTCCCCTCGTGTCTTTTCTGTCTGCTGTCATGTTTCTATGTGTCGACTTGTTTCAGTTGTTGATATGAATGTTCAGACGACGTTTCTCTGACTGAATGAAGCAAGGCGGCGGCAGTGGTGGATTGTGGGTTCAGGACTTTGGTCTCTGCTTCAGGGCCGTTTGTAGCTGTTCAGGGGCCCCATGCACGATGCTTGTTCGGGGGCCCCATGCACGATGCTGTTCAGGGGCCCCATGCACGATGCTGTTCAGGGGCCCCATGCACGATGCTGTTCAGGGGCCCCATGCACGATGCTGTTTGGGGGCCCTCTTTAGTCCGAGTGAGGGAGAGCTTCATAACCTTCTCAGATGATCTGTGGAGGCTTGAGTTCACAATATAACATATTAATAATAGTAATAAATGTTAAATGAAGAACAATAGCAGCGTCCATATTAATGTGCACACAATAAAACAACAACAAACACTAAGAAACATTTAACCCCTTCAGAACCACTTTGGACCTGTTTCTGTGACTGTGTGAGTCCACTGCACTCGATCAACAGGAATCAGCAGAAGCTATCTGTCCTGTTAGACAGGATGAAGGCTGGCTGTCGGTGAGTTGGAGAACTGAAATGACGGACTGTCATTGGATGTCTCGTCTCTCGTTCTGAAGACGGAGCTGAGCTGGGAGGCAAAGATGATTCAACACGTGGATTAAAGTTGTCTTGCATGTTGCTGAGATGAACCGAGCGGGATACTGACCATGAAAGACTCTGAGCGGAGGCTCGCTGGATTGACTCGCTTCTTGAACGGGTTTTGAATAACGTGGAGGCCGAGGAGAGGTTCTCGGCTCCTGCTGCTGGATCTGCTGCCGTGTGTCGATGGAAACTTTGGACGCAGTCGTCCTGATTTCGTCTGATTATCCTCCGATGGAAAGTGAGGCGAAGTTCATATTCACGATAAGATGAGTGAAGGAATGAAGTTACTCATAGACGGGTGGTAGCGCGCAAGTGCTCGAGGTGGTGTGGTGTGGAATCGAGTACGAAGGGAACCAGAGGGTTAGGACGGGATTTATAGGACTGTCGGCGCGGTTGAGGTGTGGTCCGGCTCCTGAAATTACGCTTTAAGCTCCAACCATCGTTATTTTGATGCCATGATGGAATCATTAATGGTGTCTGACGTTATTCTCCTCACTTCAGTTAATAGCTGTGAATAATGGTGTTCTAACACGGAGCCAGCCTCAAGTGGACGTTTGAGGAACTGCACGTCCTGTGTTGACGAGGTTGATGGTTGTTAGAGTCCTTAGACTGAGGTGGAGAGATGTCAGCTGGAATATTCCATAAAGGTTTTCTATGACGCACCTGTCTGATTTGTCTTCATGGCAGTTTTTATTCATGCTAAAGTTGTTGTTAGGAAACTGACTCTTCAGACTTTTGTTGGATTGAACAGTTTTTTAAAGACGCAGTGTGGATCTACATCAGGGTCAGTTCAACATGGAGCACCATAAATCTGACCCAGTGGACCTTTAACTGGGTTTCATGATAACAATGTGTCTGATGGTTACACGACAGTGATAACAGCTGCTCACATGTATGATCTCAAACACGTGAACACACACACACACACACACACACACACACACACACACACACACACACACACTTCAAATAATCTTAAACTTCAGTTAAAGTGGCACTGATGAAGTGAGGCGCTCAGTGTTTCAGAGAAGAAATAAGATACATGAAGGACTCAGACATGCAGACAGTCAGAGAGAGACAGAGAGAGACAGAGAGACAGAGACAGAGACAGAGAGAGACAGACAGAGACAGAGAGAGACAGAGAGAGACAGACAGAGACAGAGAGAGAGACAGAGACAGAGAGAGAGACAGAGAGACAGACAGAGAGACAGAGAGAGAGACAGAGAGAGAGACATGCAGAGAGACAGAGAGAGAGACAGAGAGAGACAGACAGAGACAGAGAGAGACAGAGAGAGACAGACAGAGACAGTGAGAGAGACAGAGACAGAGAGAGAGACAGAGAGACAGACAGAGAGACAGAGAGAGAGACAGAGAGAGAGACATGCAGAGAGACAGAGAGAGAGACAGAGAGAGACAACCAAAACCGAGGCGGATACTGACCATGAAGACTCTGAGGCAGGCTCGCTTGGATGACTGCGCTTCTTACACGGGTTTTGAAATAACGTGTGAAGGCCCGAGGAGAGTTCTCGCTCCTGCTGCGGGATCCTGCGTGCCGGTGTGTCGATGGAAACTTTGACGCAGTCGTCCGATTTCGTCTAATGTATCCCCCGATGGAAAGTGAGGCGAAGTTCATATTCACTGATAAGATGAGTGAAGGAATGAATTACTCCATGAGAGGTGTTAGCGCGCGAGTGATCGAGGAGGTAGTGGTGTGGAATCGAGTACGAAGGGAACCGAGGGTTAGGACGGGATTTATAGGACTTTCCGGCGGCGGTTTAGGTGTGGTCCGGCTCCTGAATTACGCTTTAAGCCAACCATCGTTATGTTTGATGCCATGAGTGGAATACATTAATGGTGTCTGACGGTTAGTCTCCTCACTGCAGTTAATAGTGTGAATAATGGTTTTTTAATAACACAACGGCGCCAGCCTCAAGTGGACGTTGAGGAACTGCACGGCACTGTTGTTGACGAGTTGATGTTGTTAGAGTCTTAGACTGAGGTGGAGATCAGCTGGAAGTATTCCATAAAGGTTTTCTTCTTGACGCACCTGTCTGATTTTCCTTCACGCAGGTGTTTTTAATTCATACTAAAGTTGGTTTGTTAGGAAACTGACGTCTTCAGACTTTTGTTGGAGTTGACACAGTTTTTTAACAGACGCAGTGGGATTCTACATCAGGTCGTTCAACATGGAGCACCATAAATCTGACCACAGTGGACCCTTTAACGGGTTTCATGATACAACTGTGTCCGACTGGTTTACAACAGACAGTTGATAACAGCTGCTCACATGTCGATCTCAAACACGTGAACACACCAACGACACCACCACACACACACACAACACAACCACACACCCACAACACAAGCAACACAAACACAACAACACACACACAACCACAATTCACACGCACACATTTCCAATAATCTTATAAACTTCCAGTAAGATGGCACTGATGAAGTGGGCGCTCAGTGTTCAAGATATGAAATAATGATACATGAAGACTCAGACATGGCAACAGTCAAGAGAGACTAGAGATAGAGAAGAGAACAGAGAGACAGAAGAGAGACTGCAGAGTAGACAGAGAGAGAGACAATACAGAGAGAGACAGAAGGAGAGAAGACATGTAGGCATGTAAGAAGCAATACGAGCCAGAAATAAACACACTGACAGAGGGAATGCAGTCATTAGCACTGAGACAAGTCATGACTCAGGTTATATGTATGGAGGCCGTGCAGAGAGTTAAAGCTGAGTCGAGTCATGAGCTCAGGTTATATGTATGGAGCCGTGCAGAGAGTCAAAGTGAGTCGAGTCATTGACTCAGTTATATGTAGTGGAGCCGTGCAGAGAGTTAAAGCTGAGTCGAGTCATACTCCAGGTTATATGTATGGAGCCGTGCAGAGAGTTTAAAGTTGAGTCGAGTCATGACTCAGGTATATGTATGAGCCGTGCAGAGAGTCAAAGCGAGCTGATCAGACTCAGGTATATATGTAATGGAGACGGAGCAGAGAGTTAAAAAGTTGAGTCGAGTCATGACTCAGGTTAGATAGTATGGAGCCGTCAGAGAGTAAAGTTGAGTCGAGTCGAATGACTCAGGTTATATGTATGGAGCCGTGCAAGAGTTAAAGTTGAGTCGAGCATGACCAGGTTATATGTATGGAGCCGTGCAGAGATTGTTAAAGTTGAGTCAGGTCATGACTCAGTTATATGTATGGAGCCGTGCAGAGAGTTAAAGTTGAGTCGAGTCATGAATCAGGGTTATATGTATGGAGCCCGTGCAGGAGTCAAGTGTGAGTCGAGTCATGACTCAGGTTATATGTATGGAGCCGTGCAGAGAGTTAAAGCTGAGTCGAGTCATGACTCAGGTTATATGTATGGAGCCGTGCAGAGAGTCAAAGCTGAGACGATCATGATCAGGTTAATGTATGGGAGCCGTGCAGAGAGTCAAAGTGAGTCGAGTCATGACTCAGGTTATATGTATGGAGCCGTGCAGAGAGTTAAAGTTGAGTCGAGTCATGACTCAGGTTATATGTATGGAGCCGTGCAGAGAGTTAAAGCTGAGTCGGTACTGACTCAGGTTTAATGTAGGGAGCCGTGCAGAGAGTCAAAGTTGAGTCGAGTCATGACTCAGGTTATATGTATGGAGCCGTGCAGAGAGTTAAAGCTGAGTCGAGTCATGACTCAGGTTATATGTATGGAGCCGTGCAGAGAGTCAAAGCTGAGTCGAGTCATGACTCAGGTTATATGTATGGAGCCGTGCAGAGAGTTAAAGTTGAGTCGAGTCATGACTCAGGTTATATGTATGGAGCCGTGCAGAGAGTTAAAGTTGAGTCGAGTCATGACTCAGGTTATATGTATGGAGCCGTGCAGAGAGTTAAAGCTGAGTCGAGTCATGACTCAGGTTATATGTATGGAGCCGTGCAGAGAGTTAAAGCTGAAGTTAATCTGAGCTGCAGTGAAAGTCACAGAGGCGACAGCAGCTGATGACTCACAGACGTCACCTCCTCCACCTTCCTTTAACCCTCCATGGGGAGGATCAGACACACAGATGATGTGTGTGTGTTGATGTGTGTTGCTGTTAGTGTCACCCTCCACAGATAGATGACTCACTGATGGTTCCTGCACTGACGCAGGGACAGAACATAAACACTGATCCCATGATGGTGGTGCAGAGAGCAGATCAGTCTTTATCTGACAGAGTCAGATCAGTCTTCATCTTGGACTGTTAAAGCTCCCTGACCTTCATCAGCAGACCCAGACACACCTGAAGCTGCACGGTGCAGACCCGGACACACCTGAAGCTGCACGGTGCAGACCCGGACACACCTGAAGCTGCACGGTGCAGACCCAGACACACCTGAAGCTGCACGGTGCAGACCTGAGCAGAGCGCCTCACCTGCCACACCTTCCTGCTCTGTTTGCTTTTCTTTGATTCATTCAGCTGTTCACTGCGTACAACACACTTCACTTTTCTCCACGAATGAAGGAGGAGGAGGAGGAGGAGGAACGAAAAAAAGAAGGTGAAAGGGGGAGGTTCCTCTTCATATCACCTCTGGTCATCGAGTTTGATGATAAACACTGCAGACAAAGT